>NC_138773.1:110186623-110410256 GCF_965119305.1 Pelophylax lessonae | reverse complement strand
TCAAAACCTTTGGGGATCAGTTAAATTGGGGGATAGTCTGTGTTTGGTACGTGTGAGAGAGATCCACCTTTCCAAGTTGTTGGGGTTCATCTCATACTTCTGAAGGTTTGAGGGTGCTGCCTGTTCCATACTCCCCCTACTCCTAGCCTTTTAGGGGTACAAACAATAGTAATTGGGGCCTAGTGTGGTTGTGTACGTGTGATATACATACACTTTTTTTGGGATCATATTTTCTATTCCGCTATTTAATCAAAAACCTTTGGGGATCAGTTAAATTGGGGGATAGTCTGTGTTGGTACGTGTGAGAGAGATCCACCTTTCCAAGTTGTTGGGGGTTCATCTCATACTTCTGAAGGTTTGAGGGTGCTGCCTGTTCCATACTCCCCCTACTCCTAGCCTTTTAGGGGTACAAACAATAGTAATTGGGGCCTAGTGTGGTTGTGTACGTGTGATATACATACACTTTTTTGGGATCATATTTTCTATTCCGCTATTTAATCAAAAACCTTTGGGGATCAGTTAAATTGGGGGATAGTCTGTGTTGGTACGTGTGAGAGAGATCCACCTTTCCAAGTTGTTGGGGTTCATCTCATACTTCTGAAGGTTTGAGGGTGCTGCCTGTTCCATACTCCCCCTACTCCTAGCCTTTTAGGGGTACAAACAATAGTAATTGGGGCCTAGTGTGGTTGTGTACGTGTGATATACATACACTTTTTTGGGATCATATTTTCTATTCCGCTATTTAATCAAAAACCTTTGGGGATCAGTTAAATTGGGGGATAGTCTGTGTTGGTACGTGTGAGAGAGATCCACCTTTCCAAGTTGTTGGGGTTCATCTCATACTTCTGAAGGTTTGAGGGTGCTGCCTGTTCCATACTCCCCCTACTCCTAGCCTTTTAGGGGTACAAACAATAGTAATTGGGGCCTAGTGTGGTTGTGTACGTGTGATATACATACACTTTTTTGGGATCATATTTTCTATTCCGCTATTTAATCAAAAACCTTTGGGGATCAGTTAAATTGGGGGATAGTCTGTGTTGGTACGTGTAAGAGAGATCCACCTTTCCAAGTTGTTGGGGTTCATCTCATACTTCTGAAGGTTTGAGGGTGCTGCCTGTTCCATACTCCCCCTACTCCTAGCCTTTTAGGGGTACAAACAATAGTAATTGGGGCCTAGTGTGGTTGTGTACGTGTGATATACATACACTTTTTTGGGATCATATTTTCTATTCCGCTATTTAATCAAAAACCTTTGGGGATCAGTTAAATTGGGGGATAGTCTGTGTTGGTACGTGTGGAGAGAGATCCACCTTTCCAAGTTGTTGGGGTTCATCTCATACTTCTGAAGGTTTGAGGGTGCTGCCTGTTCCATACTCCCCCTACTCCTAGCCTTTTAGGGGTACAAACAATAGTAATTGGGGCCTAGTGTGGTTGTGTACGTGTGATATACATACACTTTTTTGGGATCATATTTTCTATTCCGCTATTTAATCAAAAACCTCTGGGGATCAGTTAAATTGGGGGATAGTCTGTGTTGGTACGTGTGAGAGAGATCCACCTTTCCAAGTTGTTGGGGTTCATCTCATACTTCTGAAGGTTTGAGGGTGCTGCCTGTTCCATACTCCCCCTACTCCTAGCCTTTTAGGGGTACAAACAATAGTAATTGGGGCCTAGTGTGGTTGTGTACGTGTGATATACATACACTTTTTTGGGATCATATTTTCTATTCCGCTATTTAATCAAAAACCTTTGGGGATCAGTTAAATTGGGGGATAGTCTGTGTTGGTACGTGTGAGAGAGATCCACCTTTCCAAGTTGTTGGGGTTCATCTCATACTTCTGAAGGTTTGAGGGTGCTGCCTGTTCCATACTCCCCCTACTCCTAGCCTTTTAGGGGTACAAACAATAGTAATTGGGGCCTAGTGTGGTTGTGTACGTGTGATATACATACACTTTTTTGGGATCATATTTTCTATTCCGCTATTTAATCAAAAACCTTTGGGGATCAGTTAAATTGGGGGATAGTCTGTGTTGGTACGTGTGAGAGAGATCCACCTTTCCAAGTTGTTGGGGTTCATCTCATACTTCTGAAGGTTTGAGGGTGCTGCCTGTTCCATACTCCCCCTACTCCTAGCCTTTTAGGGGTACAAACAATAGTAATTGGGGCCTAGTGTGGTTGTGTACGTGTGATATACATACACTTTTTTGGGATCATATTTTCTATTCCGCTATTTAATCAAAAACCTTTGGGGATCAGTTAAATTGGGGGATAGTCTGTGTTGGTACGTGTGAGAGAGATCCACCTTTCCAAGTTGTTGGGGTTCATCTCATACTTCTGAAGGTTTGAGGGTGCTGCCTGTTCCATACTCCCCCTACTCCTAGCCTTTTAGGGGTACAAACAATAGTAATTGGGGCCTAGTGTGGTTGTGTACGTGTGATATACATACACTTTTTTGGGATCATATTTTCTATTCCGCTATTTAATCAAAAACCTTTGGGGATCAGTTAAATTGGGGGATAGTCTGTGTTGGTACGTGTGAGAGAGATCCACCTTTCCAAGTTGTTGGGGTTCATCTCATACTTCTGAAGGTTTGAGGGTGCTGCCTGTTCCATACTCCCCCTACTCCTAGCCTTTTAGGGGTACAAACAATAGTAATTGGGGCCTAGTGTGGTTGTGTACGTGTGATATACATACACTTTTTTGGGATCATATTTTCTATTCCGCTATTTAATCAAAAACCTTTGGGGATCAGTTAAATTGGGGGATAGTCTGTGTTGGTACGTGTGAGAGAGATCCACCTTTCCAAGTTGTTGGGGTTCATCTCATACTTCTGAAGGTTTGAGGGTGCTGCCTGTTCCATACTCCCCCTACTCCTAGCCTTTTAGGGGTACAAACAATAGTAATTGGGGCCTAGTGTGGTTGTGTACGTGTGATATACATACACTTTTTTGGGATCATATTTTCTATTCCGCTATTTAATCAAAAACCTTTGGGGATCAGTTAAATTGGGGGATAGTCTGTGTTGGTACGTGTAAGAGAGATCCACCTTTCCAAGTTGTTGGGGTTCATCTCATACTTCTGAAGGTTTGAGGGTGCTGCCTGTTCCATACTCCCCCTACTCCTAGCCTTTTAGGGGTACAAACAATAGTAATTGGGGCCTAGTGTGGTTGTGTACGTGTGATATACATACACTTTTTTGGGATCATATTTTCTATTCCGCTATTTAATCAAAAACCTTTGGGGATCAGTTAAATTGGGGGATAGTCTGTGTTGGTACGTGTGAGAGAGATCCACCTTTCCAAGTTGTTGGGGTTCATCTCATACTTCTGAAGGTTTGAGGGTGCTGCCTGTTCCATACTCCCCCTACTCCTAGCCTTTTAGGGGTACAAACAATAGTAATTGGGGCCTAGTGTGGTTGTGTACGTGTGATATACATACACTTTTTTGGGATCATATTTTCTATTCCGCTATTTAATCAAAAACCTCTGGGGATCAGTTAAATTGGGGGATAGTCTGTGTTGGTACGTGTGAGAGAGATCCACCTTTCCAAGTTGTTGGGGTTCATCTCATACTTCTGAAGGTTTGAGGGTGCTGCCTGTTCCATACTCCCCCTACTCCTAGCCTTTTAGGGGTACAAACAATAGTAATTGGGGCCTAGTGTGGTTGTGTACGTGTGATATACATACACTTTTTTGGGATCATATTTTCTATTCCGCTATTTAATCAAAAACCTCTGGGGATCAGTTAAATTGGGGGATAGTCTGTGTTGGTACGTGTGAGAGAGATCCACCTTTCCAAGTTGTTGGGGTTCATCTCATACTTCTGAAGGTTTGAGGGTGCTGCCTGTTCCATACTCCCCCCTACTCCTAGCCTTTTAGGGGTACAAACAATAGTAATTGGGGCCTAGTGTGGTTGTGTACGTGTGATATACATACACTTTTTTGGGATCATATTTTCTATTCCGCTATTTAATCAAAAACCTTTGGGGATCAGTTAAATTGGGGGATAGTCTGTGTTGGTACGTGTGAGAGAGATCCACCTTTCCAAGTTGTTGGGGTTCATCTCATACTTCTGAAGGTTTGAGGGTGCTGCCTGTTCCATACTCCCCCTACTCCTAGCCTTTTAGGGGTACAAACAATAGTAATTGGGGCCTAGTGTGGTTGTGTACGTGTGATATACATACACTTTTTTGGGATCATATTTTCTATTCCGCTATTTAATCAAAAACCTCTGGGGATCAGTTAAATTGGGGGATAGTCTGTGTTGGTACGTGTGAGAGAGATCCACCTTTCCAAGTTGTTGGGGTTCATCTCATACTTCTGAAGGTTTGAGGGTGCTGCCTGTTCCATACTCCCCCTACTCCTAGCCTTTTAGGGGTACAAACAATAGTAATTGGGGCCTAGTGTGGTTGTGTACGTGTGATATACATACACTTTTTTGGGATCATATTTTCTATTCCGCTATTTAATCAAAAACCTCTGGGGATCAGTTAAATTGGGGGATAGTCTGTGTTGGTACGTGTGAGAGAGATCCACCTTTCCAAGTTGTTGGGGTTCATCTCATACTTCTGAAGGTTTGAGGGTGCTGCCTGTTCCATACTCCCCCTACTCCTAGCCTTTTAGGGGTACAAACAATAGTAATTGGGGCCTAGTGTGGTTGTGTACGTGTGATATACATACACTTTTTTGGGATCATATTTTCTATTCCGCTATTTAATCAAAAACCTCTGGGGATCAGTTAAATTGGGGGATAGTCTGTGTTGGTACGTGTGAGAGAGATCCACCTTTCCAAGTTGTTGGGGTTCATCTCATACTTCTGAAGGTTTGAGGGTGCTGCCTGTTCCATACTCCCCCTACTCCTAGCCTTTTAGGGGTACAAACAATAGTAATTGGGGCCTAGTGTGGTTGTGTACGTGTGATATACATACACTTTTTTGGGATCATATTTTCTATTCCGCTATTTAATCAAAAACCTTTGGGGATCAGTTAAATTGGGGGATAGTCTGTGTTGGTACGTGTGAGAGAGATCCACCTTTCCAAGTTGTTGGGGTTCATCTCATACTTCTGAAGGTTTGAGGGTGCTGCCTGTTCCATACTCCCCCTACTCCTAGCCTTTTAGGGGTACAAACAATAGTAATTGGGGCCTAGTGTGGTTGTGTACGTGTGATATACATACACTTTTTTGGGATCATATTTTCTATTCCGCTATTTAATCAAAAACCTTTGGGGATCAGTTAAATTGGGGGATAGTCTGTGTTGGTACGTGTGAGAGAGATCCACCTTTCCAAGTTGTTGGGGTTCATCTCATACTTCTGAAGGTTTGAGGGTGCTGCCTGTTCCATACTCCCCCTACTCCTAGCCTTTTAGGGGTACAAACAATAGTAATTGGGGCCTAGTGTGGTTGTGTACGTGTGATATACATACACTTTTTTGGGATCATATTTTCTATTCCGCTATTTAATCAAAAACCTTTGGGGATCAGTTAAATTGGGGGATAGTCTGTGTTGGTACGTGTGAGAGAGATCCACCTTTCCAAGTTGTTGGGGTTCATCTCATACTTCTGAAGGTTTGAGGGTGCTGCCTGTTCCATACTCCCCCTACTCCTAGCCTTTTAGGGGTACAAACAATAGTAATTGGGGCCTAGTGTGGTTGTGTACGTGTGATATACATACACTTTTTTGGGATCATATTTTCTATTCCGCTATTTAATCAAAAACCTTTGGGGATCAGTTAAATTGGGGGATAGTCTGTGTTGGTACGTGTGAGAGAGATCCACCTTTCCAAGTTGTTGGGGTTCATCTCATACTTCTGAAGGTTTGAGGGTGCTGCCTGTTCCATACTCCCCCTACTCCTAGCCTTTTAGGGGTACAAACAATAGTAATTGGGGCCTAGTGTGGTTGTGTACGTGTGATATACATACACTTTTTTGGGATCATATTTTCTATTCCGCTATTTAATCAAAAACCTCTGGGGATCAGTTAAATTGGGGGATAGTCTGTGTTGGTACGTGTGAGAGAGATCCACCTTTCCAAGTTGTTGGGGTTCATCTCATACTTCTGAAGGTTTGAGGGTGCTGCCTGTTCCATACTCCCCCTACTCCTAGCCTTTTAGGGGTACAAACAATAGTAATTGGGGCCTAGTGTGGTTGTGTACGTGTGATATACATACACTTTTTTGGGATCATATTTTCTATTCCGCTATTTAATCAAAAACCTTTGGGGATCAGTTAAATTGGGGGATAGTCTGTGTTGGTACGTGTGAGAGAGATCCACCTTTCCAAGTTGTTGGGGTTCATCTCATACTTCTGAAGGTTTGAGGGTGCTGCCTGTTCCATACTCCCCCTACTCCTAGCCTTTTAGGGGTACAAACAATAGTAATTGGGGCCTAGTGTGGTTGTGTACGTGTGATATACATACACTTTTTTGGGATCATATTTTCTATTCCGCTATTTAATCAAAAACCTTTGGGGATCAGTTAAATTGGGGGATAGTCTGTGTTGGTACGTGTGAGAGAGATCCACCTTTCCAAGTTGTTGGGGTTCATCTCATACTTCTGAAGGTTTGAGGGTGCTGCCTGTTCCATACTCCCCCTACTCCTAGCCTTTTAGGGGTACAAACAATAGTAATTGGGGCCTAGTGTGGTTGTGTACGTGTGATATACATACACTTTTTTGGGATCATATTTTCTATTCCGCTATTTAATCAAAAACCTTTGGGGATCAGTTAAATTGGGGGATAGTCTGTGTTGGTACGTGTGAGAGAGATCCACCTTTCCAAGTTGTTGGGGTTCATCTCATACTTCTGAAGGTTTGAGGGTGCTGCCTGTTCCATACTCCCCCTACTCCTAGCCTTTTAGGGGTACAAACAATAGTAATTGGGGCCTAGTGTGGTTGTGTACGTGTGATATACATACACTTTTTTGGGATCATATTTTCTATTCCGCTATTTAATCAAAAACCTCTGGGGATCAGTTAAATTGGGGGATAGTCTGTGTTGGTACGTGTGAGAGAGATCCACCTTTCCAAGTTGTTGGGGTTCATCTCATACTTCTGAAGGTTTGAGGGTGCTGCCTGTTCCATACTCCCCCTACTCCTAGCCTTTTAGGGGTACAAACAATAGTAATTGGGGCCTAGTGTGGTTGTGTACGTGTGATATACATACACTTTTTTGGGATCATATTTTCTATTCCGCTATTTAATCAAAAACCTCTGGGGATCAGTTAAATTGGGGGATAGTCTGTGTTGGTACGTGTGAGAGAGATCCACCTTTCCAAGTTGTTGGGGTTCATCTCATACTTCTGAAGGTTTGAGGGTGCTGCCTGTTCCATACTCCCCCCTACTCCTAGCCTTTTAGGGGTACAAACAATAGTAATTGGGGCCTAGTGTGGTTGTGTACGTGTGATATACATACACTTTTTTGGGATCATATTTTCTATTCCGCTATTTAATCAAAAACCTTTGGGGATCAGTTAAATTGGGGGATAGTCTGTGTTGGTACGTGTGAGAGAGATCCACCTTTCCAAGTTGTTGGGGTTCATCTCATACTTCTGAAGGTTTGAGGGTGCTGCCTGTTCCATACTCCCCCTACTCCTAGCCTTTTAGGGGTACAAACAATAGTAATTGGGGCCTAGTGTGGTTGTGTACGTGTGATATACATACACTTTTTTTGATCATATTTCCTATTCCGCTATTCAATAAAAACCTTTGAGGATCAATTGAATTGCGGGATAGTCTGTGTCGGTACGTGTGAGAGAGATCCACCTTTCCAAGTTGTTGGGGTTCATCTCATACTTCTGAAGGTTTGAGGGTGCTGCCTGTTCCATACCCCCCCTACTCCTCATCTAGCCTTTTAGGGGTACAAACAATAGTAATTGGGGCCTAGTGTGGTTGTGTACGTGCGAGATACATACACTTTTTTTGATCATATTTCCTATTCCGCTATTCAATAAAAACCTTTGAGGATCAATTGAATTGCGGGATAGTCTGTGTCGGTACGTGTGAGAGAGATCCACCTTTCCAAGTTGTTGGGGTTCATCTCATACTTCTGAAGGTTTGAGGGTGCTGCCTGTTCCATACCCCCCCTACTCCTCATCTAGCCTTTTAGGGGTACAAACAATAGTAATTGGGGCCTAGTGTGGTTGTGTACGTGCGAGATACATACACTTTTTTTGATCATATTTCCTATTCCGCTATTCAATAAAAACCTTTGAGGATCAATTGAATTGCGGGATAGTCTGTGTCGGTACGTGTGAGAGAGATCCACCTTTCCAAGTTGTTGGGGTTCATCTCATACTTCTGAAGGTTTGAGGGTGCTGCCTGTTCCATACCCCCCCTACTCCTCATCTAGCCTTTTAGGGGTACAAACAATAGTAATTGGGGCCTAGTGTGGTTGTGTACGTGCGAGATACATACACTTTTTTTGATCATATTTCCTATTCCGCTATTCAATAAAAACCTTTGAGGATCAATTGAATTGCGGGATAGTCTGTGTCGGTACGTGTGAGAGAGATCCACCTTTCCAAGTTGTTGGGGTTCATCTCATACTTCTGAAGGTTTGAGGGTGCTGCCTGTTCCATACCCCCCCTACTCCTCATCTAGCCTTTTAGGGGTACAAACAATAGTAATTGGGGCCTAGTGTGGTTGTGTACGTGCGAGATACATACACTTTTTTTGATCATATTTCCTATTCCGCTATTCAATAAAAACCTTTGAGGATCAATTGAATTGCGGGATAGTCTGTGTCGGTACGTGTGAGAGAGATCCACCTTTCCAAGTTGTTGGGGTTCATCTCATACTTCTGAAGGTTTGAGGGTGCTGCCTGTTCCATACCCCCCCTACTCCTCATCTAGCCTTTTAGGGGTACAAACAATAGTAATTGGGGCCTAGTGTGGTTGTGTACGTGCGAGATACATACACTTTTTTTGATCATATTTCCTATTCCGCTATTCAATAAAAACCTTTGAGGATCAATTGAATTGCGGGATAGTCTGTGTCGGTACGTGTGAGAGAGATCCACCTTTCCAAGTTGTTGGGGTTCATCTCATACTTCTGAAGGTTTGAGGGTGCTGCCTGTTCCATACTCCCCCCTACTCCTAGCCTTTTAGGGGTACAAACAATAGTAATTGGGGCCTAGTGTGGTTGTGTACGTGTGATATACATACACTTTTTTGGGATCATATTTTCTATTCCGCTATTTAATCAAAAACCTTTGGGGATCAGTTAAATTGGGGGATAGTCTGTGTTGGTACGTGTGAGAGAGATCCACCTTTCCAAGTTGTTGGGGTTCATCTCATACTTCTGAAGGTTTGAGGGTGCTGCCTGTTCCATACTCCCCCTACTCCTAGCCTTTTAGGGGTACAAACAATAGTAATTGGGGCCTAGTGTGGTTGTGTACGTGTGATATACATACACTTTTTTTGATCATATTTCCTATTCCGCTATTCAATAAAAACCTTTGAGGATCAATTGAATTGCGGGATAGTCTGTGTCGGTACGTGTGAGAGAGATCCACCTTTCCAAGTTGTTGGGGTTCATCTCATACTTCTGAAGGTTTGAGGGTGCTGCCTGTTCCATACCCCCCCTACTCCTCATCTAGCCTTTTAGGGGTACAAACAATAGTAATTGGGGCCTAGTGTGGTTGTGTACGTGCGAGATACATACACTTTTTTTGATCATATTTCCTATTCCGCTATTCAATAAAAACCTTTGAGGATCAATTGAATTGCGGGATAGTCTGTGTCGGTACGTGTGAGAGAGATCCACCTTTCCAAGTTGTTGGGGTTCATCTCATACTTCTGAAGGTTTGAGGGTGCTGCCTGTTCCATACCCCCCCTACTCCTCATCTAGCCTTTTAGGGGTACAAACAATAGTAATTGGGGCCTAGTGTGGTTGTGTACGTGCGAGATACATACACTTTTTTTGATCATATTTCCTATTCCGCTATTCAATAAAAACCTTTGAGGATCAATTGAATTGCGGGATAGTCTGTGTCGGTACGTGTGAGAGAGATCCACCTTTCCAAGTTGTTGGGGTTCATCTCATACTTCTGAAGGTTTGAGGGTGCTGCCTGTTCCATACCCCCCCTACTCCTCATCTAGCCTTTTAGGGGTACAAACAATAGTAATTGGGGCCTAGTGTGGTTGTGTACGTGCGAGATACATACACTTTTTTTGATCATATTTCCTATTCCGCTATTCAATAAAAACCTTTGAGGATCAATTGAATTGCGGGATAGTCTGTGTCGGTACGTGTGAGAGAGATCCACCTTTCCAAGTTGTTGGGGTTCATCTCATACTTCTGAAGGTTTGAGGGTGCTGCCTGTTCCATACTCCCCCTACTCCTCATCTAGCCTTTTAGGGGTACAAACAATAGTAATTGGGGCCTAGTGTGGTTGTGTACGTGCGAGATACATACACTTTTTTTGATCATATTTCCTATTCCGCTATTCAATAAAAACCTTTGAGGATCAATTGAATTGCGGGATAGTCTGTGTCGGTACGTGTGAGAGAGATCCACCTTTCCAAGTTGTTGGGGTTCATCTCATACTTCTGAAGGTTTGAGGGTGCTGCCTGTTCCATACCCCCCCTACTCCTCATCTAGCCTTTTAGGGGTACAAACAATAGTAATTGGGGCCTAGTGTGGTTGTGTACGTGCGAGATACATACACTTTTTTTGATCATATTTCCTATTCCGCTATTCAATAAAAACCTTTGAGGATCAATTGAATTGCGGGATAGTCTGTGTCGGTACGTGTGAGAGAGATCCACCTTTCCAAGTTGTTGGGGTTCATCTCATACTTCTGAAGGTTTGAGGGTGCTGCCTGTTCCATACCCCCCCTACTCCTCATCTAGCCTTTTAGGGGTACAAACAATAGTAATTGGGGCCTAGTGTGGTTGTGTACGTGCGAGATACATACACTTTTTTTGATCATATTTCCTATTCCGCTATTCAATAAAAACCTTTGAGGATCAATTGAATTGCGGGATAGTCTGTGTCGGTACGTGTGAGAGAGATCCACCTTTCCAAGTTGTTGGGGTTCATCTCATACTTCTGAAGGTTTGAGGGTGCTGCCTGTTCCATACTCCCCCTACTCCTCATCTAGCCTTTTAGGGGTACAAACAATAGTAATTGGGGCCTAGTGTGGTTGTGTACGTGCGAGATACATACACTTTTTTTGATCATATTTCCTATTCCGCTATTCAATAAAAACCTTTGAGGATCAATTGAATTGCGGGATAGTCTGTGTCGGTAAGTGTGAGAGAGATCCACCTTTCCAAGTTGTTGGGGTTCATCTCATACTTCTGAAGGTTTGAGGGTGCTGCCTGTTCCATACCCCCCCTACTCCTCATCTAGCCTTTTAGGGGTACAAACAATAGTAATTGGGGCCTAGTGTGGTTGTGTACGTGCGAGATACATACACTTTTTTTGATCATATTTCCTATTCCGCTATTCAATAAAAACCTTTGAGGATCAATTGAATTGCGGGATAGTCTGTGTCGGTACGTGTGAGAGAGATCCACCTTTCCAAGTTGTTGGGGTTCATCTCATACTTCTGAAGGTTTGAGGGTGCTGCCTGTTCCATACTCCCCCTACTCCTCATCTAGCCTTTTAGGGGTACAAACAATAGTAATTGGGGCCTAGTGTGGTTGTGTACGTGTGATATACATACACTTTTTTTGGATCATATTTTCTATTCCGCTATTCAATAAAAACCTTTCTAGGGCAAGATCTTAAATTACAGAAATATGAGGAGACCGTCAAATAAGGGCCGTGGCCTGGGTCGTGGTGCTGCTGGTAGAGCTCCTGTTGCAAGGAGAGGACATGGTCGATCTGTGCCAGCTACACGCACAAGTGAAACACCTTCCTCAAGTGTGAGTAGGCGACAGAACCTGCATCAGTATTTGGTAGGGCATCAAACGCCCCTAGAAGTGATGAGGCCAGAACAAGTTGAGGCGATAGTAGATTGGTTTGCTGCTGACAGTGCCTCCAGTTCCTTCACATTGTCTCCCACCCAGTCTACTGCAGAAAGGTCAGAGTTGGCACCTGCAGCCAATGTCCAACCGTCTTTCACCTCACCCCCTTGCAAATCAGGCCAGCAGTCTGAGCCCCAAGCCATACAGCAGTCTCTTATTCTTTTTGAGGACTCTGTCAGCAGGGTTTCCCAGGGCCATCCACCTAGCCCTGCCCCAGAAGTGGAAGAGATTGAGTGCAGCGATGCCCAACCACTTATTCCTCAAGATGAGTACATGCAAGGATCATCGCAGCACGTCTCCGATGATGACGAAACGCAGGTGCCAACTGCTGCGGCGTTCAGCATTGTGGAGACCGACAAGGAGGGCAGGGGTGAAGACTGGGTGGAAGATGATGTGGAGGACGATGAGGTCCTCGACCCCACATGGAATGAACGTCATGCAGGTGAACTGAGTAGTTTGGAGGAAGAGGCGGTGGTCGCACAGAGCCACCAGCACAGCAGAAGAGGGAGCAGGGTGCAGAAGCGGAGCGGCCGTGCCCTAGACACTACGCCCGCTACTGCCCAACGCAGCAAGGGAACGAGCGCACCAAAGTCAGCTCAAAGGAGTTCTCTAGCGTGGAAGTTCTTTAGAAAATGTGCTGATGACAGGACACGAGTGGTTTGCACCCTGTGCAATCAGAGCTTGAAGCGAGGCATGAACCTTCTCAACCTGAGCACAACCTGCATGATCAGGCATCTAAGTGCAAAGCACGAGCTGCAGTGGAGTACACACCTTCAAAACCAAGAAACGTCTCTGGCTCATCCTGCTTCCTCTTCTGCTGCAGTCTCGGCCGCTCCAGCCACATCTGTAGTGATACCGGCACCTGCCACCCCGCAAACAGACGATCTGTCAGCAACACCACCACCTGGGTCACCAACAACCATCTCCACAATGTCCCGTGGAAGCGTTCAGCTTTCCATCTCCCAAACACTTGAGAGGAAGAGGAAGTACCCCCCTACCCACCCGCGATCCCTGGCCCTGAATGCCAGCATTTCAAAATTATTGGCCTTTGAAATGCTGTCATTCCGTCTGGTGGAGACGCACAGTTTTAAAAACCTTATGTCGGTGGCTGTCCCACAGTACGTCGTGCCCAGCCGCCACTACTTTTCCAGGCAAGCCATCCCTTCCCTGCACAACCAAGTGGGGGAAAAAATCAGGTGTGCACTGCGCAACGCCATCTGTGCCAAGGTCCACCTAACTACGGATACGTGGACCAGTAAGCACGGTCAGGGGCGTTATATCTCCCTAACGGCACACTGGGTAAATGCAGTGGCGGATGGGCCTGAGGCGGATAGCAATTTGGCGCATGTCCTTCCACCACCGAGGATTGCAGGGCGCTTCAGTTTGCCTCCTGTTCCTAACTCCTCCTACTCCGCTTCCTCATCCTCTACCGCCTCCTCATCCGGACAGCGTAACACCTTCACCACCAACTTCAGCACGGCCAGGGGTAAACGACAGCAGGCAGTTTTACAACTTGCCTGTTTGGGGGACAAACCACACACCGCGCAGGAGTTGTGGAGGAGCATGGAACAGCAGACAAATGAGTGGTTGCTGCCAGCGAGCCTCAAGCCCGGCCTGGTGGTGTGCGATAACGGGCGAAATCTCATAGCAGCTCTGGGCCTAGCCGGTTTGACGCACATCCCTTGCCTGGCGCATGTGCTGAATTTGGTGGTGCAGAGGTTCCTTAAAAACTACCCCGATATGTCAGAGCTGCTGCAGAAAGTGCGGGCCGTTTGTGCGCACTTTCGGCGTTCTCACCCTGCTGCTGCTCGCCTGGCAGCGCTGCAGCGTAACTTCGGCCTTCCCGCTCACCGCCTCATATGTGACGTGCCCACAAGGTGGAACTCCACCTTGCACATGCTGGAAAGACTGTGCGAGCAGCAGCAGGCCATAGTGGAGTTTCAGCTGCAGCACGCACGCGTGAGTCCCTCTGCGGAACAGCACCACTTCACCACCAATAACTGGGCCTCCATGCGAGACCTGTGTGCCTTGTTGCGCTGTTTTGAGTACTCCACCAACATGGCCAGTGGCAATGACGCCGTTCTCAGCTTAACTATCCCACTTCTATGCCTCCTTGAAAAAACAATTCGGGCGATGATGGAAGAGGATGTGGCACAGGATGAGGAGGAGGAGGAGGATGAAGAGGTAACATTTCCAAGGCTTTCAGGGCAGTCATTCGCAAGGGGCTCCGAGGGTGGGTTCCTGCACACGCAAACGCCAGGGACGCAATTGTCCAGCAGGGGCACAGTTCTGGAGGATGAGGAGGATGAGGAGGAGGAGGAGCTGGAGGAGGAGATGGAACCATGTTCACAGCAGGGTGGCACCCAGGCCAGCTCATGGCCATCACTGGTGCGTGGCTGGGGGGATACAGAGGACACGGACCATACACCTCCCACAGAGGACAGCCTTTCGTCGCCTCTGGGCAGCCTGGCACACATGAGCGATTACATGCTGCAGTGTCTCCACAACGACCGCCGAGTTGCCCACATTCTAACTTGTGCTGATTACTGGGTGGCCACGCTGCTGGATCCCCGTTACAAGGACAACGTACCGTCCTTAATTCACTCACTGGAGCGCGATCGCAAGATGCGCGAGTACAAGCGCACGCTGGTAGACGCCATGCTGCTGGCATTCCCATCTGACAGCGGGGCCACAGTGGAAGCACAAGGCAGAGGAGGAGGAGGAGGAGGTCGCCAACGCAACCAGGGCACCGCCAGCACCTCAGAAGGCAGGGTTAGCATGGCCGAAATGTGGAAAAGCTTTGTCAGCACGCCACAACAAACAGCAGCACCAGCAGCTCAGATGGAACGTCTTAGCAGGAGGCAGCATTTTACCAACATGGTGGAGCAGTATGTGTGCACACGCCTACATGTAGTGAATGACGGGTCTGCCCCCTTCAACTTCTGGGTCTCCAAATTGGGCACATGGCCTGAGCTTGCCCTTTACGCCTTGGAGGTGCTGGCGTGCCCTGCAGCCAGTGTATTATCTGAACGGGTATTTAGCACGGCTGGGGGCGTTATAACAGACAAGCGCAGCCGCCTGTCCAGAGACAATGTGGACAAGCTCACGTTCATTAAAATGAACCAGGCATGGATCCCACGGGACTTTTCCGTACCTTATGCAGAATAGCAATGGATACCGACCTTACCCACCCATTGTTCCATTTTTGCTCTTTCTCACTCTTTTGGGGTGTACCCTCATTTAAAATTTGTGAAAAGAAGCAGTGTTGGCTACCTCGTCCTCCTCCTCAGGGCCAGATTAATGTAGGGTCTATTGGAGCTGCAGCTCCAGGCCCCTACCTTTTATATAGGCCCCGGGTTGGCCATATTCACTGTTACCGCTCTTCTGTCACTTGTAAACACAGAAGTCTGGCTTCTATGCTCGCTTCCCCAGGCAGCACCCTCAGAACCTCCCCACACAGCGTGAAGGCCGGACAAGGAGGGACAGTTGGCGATGCATGGATGTGTTTATGGGCTTCAGAGACAGCATCCCATGTTGAATTAGGCATGCATGGCTGCACCCTTCCTCCTCTGGGTGCATGGCAAGGCACGGCCCTAAGGCCCTTCAAAATCCTCAGCACCAAGCCCATGATGCTGTTAATCCGGCCCTGGTCCTCCTCCACCGCCGCTTCCACCTACACCGCCCATAGGTGTGCGCAGCCTATTGCATTAAGGTGTGCACCCCAAAGTTGAAATACACATGCATGTGTTTGCCAGCAGGGAGAGTAATGTATCGGGGCCATGTACCTGTAGGCAAGGAGAAATAGAGCAGAGCAGGTCCCAGGGAGATCTTTCCCATCTCCTCACTGGCAATGCTATGTGCCCTAGGTGATTAGGGTGTGCCCAGGCACACCCTGCACACCCTGTGCGCACGCCTATGTCACCGCCACATCCACCACCACCTCAACCTCCCTCCTACTCCATATGGGCCTCGTCCTTCAGAGATGAAGAAGAACATTGTTTTATTTTTCTGTTTTTTTTTGTTGTTTTAAGTTATTTCCCTATCCACATTTGTTTGCAGAGCACTTGCCATGCTCTTAATTACGTTTTGCTGCCATTTGCAGCACTCTAGCCCTTTCCTTTGGTGTTTTAGAGCCATTTTAGTGCCTTAAAGTTCGGGTCCCCATTGACTTCAATGGGGTTCGGTGTCCGGGAAAAGTTCGGTAAAAGTCCGGGACACGGACCCGGACTTTTTTTTAAAGTTCGGCCGAACCCGTCGAACACGGACATCTAGGTGTCCGCTCAACCCTAATCCTGGCAAGAAAAAACAACCCTTGCTGCATTTCAATTATTAGCGCAAAAGGTAGATTGATTGTATAGTTATTATCTTGGGTAGCCATTTTTAAGCGGTTGCCACCAACTATTTATAAGAGAATACAGACCACTGTAGCTGCTTACAAGCAAGACAGAAGCAGGGGGCAACACAATGTTCTTAGAGAAAATATGCATTGATTACAAAATTAGAAACCTCATTAGGGATGGTATAGCAGGCTCTTCAAGTTGCCTGCAAATAACACCAATAATTAGAGTTCCCCAGAATAACCAATAACCCAGGGTGTCCTATTAAGCAAAGTTTAAGTAATTTTTAGCATAATATAGTACCTTATGTGTCTGAGATCCTAGACTCTCTTGAAGATATTTGAAAATATATGAAGGTACCTTGAACAATGCTGACATTTTGACCTAAAAAGATTTACTGTAAGTAACCTTGGCATCAACACAGGCAGAACATTCATGGTAATAAGAGAAGCTTCAAATGGTAATGCACAAGGCAGACTTTTGGTGTCCTACTTATTATTGAACAGGGTCTATCCTTCTGTACAAACAAATGGCCACTGCCCCTACTTATAACTGGCCTTTGCAGCAAGGAATACATAGAAGGGCAACGCATTTCAAACAAAACCAAAGAAAATTCCTAGCTCAACTTACTAACCAGCCTGCAACCAACCGAATTATCCATTCTAACAATATGCGTTAAAAACAGGGGTTTAGTTTGCACACATTTGCAAATACATGCATAAGCTGCAGAGCCACGCCATGGCACCCCAGTATTGTCTGCAGTCCTAACTCTAAATTTTTAGAGCCTACATAGTAGAAGCACATGCATTATAACGGATAGGTAGAGGGCAGGGGAGCCCGGAGAGAGCCCATCACTCTTTAAAGGCACAGGGGCACACCGGACACCCAGCAAATAGCACAATGGCAGCAAAGGGTCTATCCTCCCTCCGAATTCCAACACAAAACCAGCACTTCTGCTATTTTTTTAATGAACTTTATTTATCTACGTATAGTAGATCTAGCATAATATTTATCTACGTATAGTAGATCTAGCATAATGTCTCCTGTGTTATGCTGTACTACACACAACAAAAAAAAAACATTTTTTTTAAAGAAAAGGATTTGGGGAAAGTATAGCTTCTTGCATTGTATGGTATTTATAAATGGACATGAGTGCCACCCTTTTTTTTGGAAATGCCTTTATTATAAATAATGTCACAATATACACCAGCTTTACTACAGGAAGTTTGATGATGAGGTTTTGCCCTGGAAATGTTTTCATAAAAATATATGAAATTAAAATTGTCACAGGAAATAGATAGGTGCCTTCATGTACATTAGATTTACTCCTAATTTTCAATGGTGCAAAAAGCCTCAATTTGAGATGAACAGTATATTCTGGGATTTTCTAAAGACTGAAGAAAAACAAATTTAAATTCTGGTAAGCAGCCCAAGGTCAAATGGTTACTGTAAATAGCGTCAGTCAATTTCTTGAGTTTCTAGTCAAAATGGAAATAAGTAGACTTCCTTTATAAAGAATTAACTCTATGAGTAAACAGGAATACTCAGTTTAAACTGTTTTACTTCTATTGTTTTGCAATTGTCTGTTATACTTACATGTTATTTTTGTCTTTCCAGACCCCAGCAGCAATGTCACTTATGCTAATGTGATAATGCCAACTGTATTTGGAATCATTTGTTTGTTGGGGATAATTGGCAACAGTGTCGTCATCTACACAGTCTTCAAAAAGTCCAAATTCCGGTGTAGCAGCAGTGTTCCTGATATTTTTATTATTAATCTGTCGGTGGTAGACCTACTTTTTCTTCTTGGAATGCCCTTCCTAATCCACCAGCTACTTGGTAATGGAGTGTGGCACTTTGGTGAAACCATGTGCACTCTTATTACAGCGCTGGATACCAACAGCCAGTTTACTAGCACTTACATACTCACTGCCATGTCTATTGATCGCTA
This sequence comes from Pelophylax lessonae, assembly GCF_965119305.1. Lineage (NCBI taxonomy): Eukaryota > Metazoa > Chordata > Amphibia > Anura > Ranidae > Pelophylax > Pelophylax lessonae. The sequence continues at coordinate 110,391,999 of NC_138773.1, read as the reverse complement.
CCTTGCAACAGTTTATCCTTTCACATCAGCAAAGTACCGTAAGCCTCCTATAGCTATTATGGTCATCTGTATCCTTTGGGTATTGTCTCTCTTAAGCATTACACCAGTATGGATGTATGCTAGACTTATTTCACTTCCTGGGGGAGTGTTGGGATGTGGAATCACACTCCCCAATCCAGAAAGTGATATTTATTGGTATACCTTGTATCAGTTCTTTCTTGCTTTTGCCATTCCTTTTGCAGTCATCTCTTTAGCATATCGGAGAATTCTGCTGAAAATGGCATCATCCGAAGCCCTCACAGCCCAAAGGAGTTCCAGGATACGTACAAAGAAAGTGACTAGGACTGCTATAGCAATTTGCTTGGTGTTTTTCATTTGTTGGGCTCCATTTTATGTACTTCAGATAATCCAGTTGGTGATGGACCACCCTACATTAGCCTTTCACTATGCTTACTGTGTGGCAATAAGCATGGGCTATGCAAACAGTTGTATCAACCCTTTTATCTACATTATTTTATGTGAAACATTTAGGCGTAGGTTCATTGTCTCAGTTCGACCAGCAGAGGATCACCCACAAGGCAGGATCAGGATGAAATTCGGCAACGACCCCCCTTCAGGAAGTGGACAGCCATTACTTCACCTTGTCCCTGTTTCCTCAGGCAGCTAATCTTACCAGATGTATTTACAAAATTGACTCAAATTTTCTTTTGTATTGAATCAAGTTGACATTTTAGGGAGAATACTGATAAGAATGTAGCAAGCTCTGCTACAAAACCCCTATGCCATGTATTAATTAGGGCAAACTCTTGTAGCTTACCATTTGCACAGTTTGTTTTAATTGTCTGTGCACTTATGTTAATTGAAAACAAAACCACCTTCTTTAGACTCACCTTACCTGTGTCCTTGTAGTTCTCATTTACTGCACACATTAAGAATGTAAAAATGCTTTTGCTCATAACAGACCTGTTTGAATGCCATTTTGTTTTGCTTTTTTTTTGGGGGGGGGGGGATTCTTATGCCGTGACTTTCCAGTTGTGCCCGTTCTCAATTTCTAACAAAACAAAATGTCAACATGTATTTTCAAAGTTGATTATTTTATCTTTTGTAACAATGATTGAGTTAGTTTATCATCTTGAAAAAGACAGAAAGGACAAGTGTATGTCATATACAAGAAATAATTCATTGCTGAAAATTGTATCTAGGTTATAGTCCAAGCCTTTAGCCATTGGTGAAATTTTATAGCAATTGAACATATGCACTTACTGTATATTATTAATTACTTTGATAATGGGGAGTTTGCCTTCTAGATTGGCTAAGGAATGTTAAATGTAAAATATAAGCTAACTGCAAACCAGTATTATCACAAGTAAAATTTATACAAATTGTTTCTAAATTTGTACTTGTGGTACTACTGAATGTCCTTTTTGACACAATAGACAGGTGCCTTAAGTCACACATGTATAATTTTTGTGTGATATTAAAGGGATTTTCCATTTTTGATAGTGAAAATAGAAACCATAAAAAGAAAGGATTAGTAGGCATATCCTTGGTTAGACCCTTACTGGTCAGTTGATGTCTGTCATTTATAATTTAGCAAAAGGTGTGTGGCATTCATGAAGCTGCATGGAATTTTTAGCTTCCTCTTTATTACTTATTGAATGTAGTGGCCAAACAGCAAAGATAGGCAACCAACAAATCTCCAGCTTGTATGGAAATACAGGTCCTATCATATCTTGACAACTTCCATTTGCCCCCTTTGTGAAAAGTCATGCTCAAACTTGTATCTTCATGAAAGCTAAAGTTTTACTGTTGCCTATCATTGGTCAAACAGAAGACTTGCCTCTGAGACCTTTGGAGTCCAATCACACTGGTTCGTCTTGGTGCACTGTGCAAAGCACTCCAGTTAACTAATTTTATGCTGAGTCTCAATGTGCATTGCAATAAGTCATTCTTTTCATTTGAATAGGCTGGCAACACTCCAAAATGGACCAAAAATTGGAGATGCATCATTTTTTTCTGATGCAGAGTACTACAATGTGTGGTAGTGCCTTATCGTTCATTGTGGTGCTCTATGGGTTGTCACCGCACTGCCTCTCCACCTTGTCCAATCAATTCTCTGAATGGTGCTGGTGCAAAGTGGCCATTCTCCTGTGTTCCAAATGAAGCAGGGCAGTGACTCGGCATGGAACCCAGAGGCAAGTCGAGCTCAGAGTAGTGTGTCTAGTTCAGTGGTTTCCAGCTTCCAGGGGGATCAGTCAGGTATGGTATATACATACATACATTGGTTCAAGCTGGACCAATGTAACTATGTATAAAATATCCATGGCTGGAAATCTTCTCTATTGGCCATTCATGTTCAAATTTTAAAGTGTAACTTCACTTCTGTTGAGAAAAAAACATTCCCCTCTGGGTGATCTATGTACATTGCAGGATTATAACAATCTTTGTTGCAGATTCCTACCTTTTGTTATTCTGAATAAATCACTGCTTGTTCCTCTGTGCCTCTGTGCTGAGTGAGTCTAATGAGAGTGGTTTCATAATTATCAACCAGCTGTGCAGCTGCAGAGCTCTAGTGAGGAAATCTGCTGGGCCTGCATTCCTTTAGAAATGTTCCTATTGGAAGTATCTCACCAAAAATGAAATTTTTGTGGCAGGGGATGCGGGAAATCTGATTTGTATCTTAGGCAGACTTCTAGGAAAATTGGTGAGCCAATCACACAAACAGCAAATGATGTTTCTTGGGTGTGTTCAATACACATTCTGTGTACAGAACAACTCCAGGTAGCCATATTGCATTGCATTTTCAGAAAAATACAGCGGCTGCAGATTGAAAAGGAAAGGTCATTTTTAATACCATTCAATTCAATGTGACTTGTGTTGCAATAATATACACTATATATATATATATATATATATATATATATATATATATATATATATGTATATATATATATTTTTTTTTTTGCTATTTTTTTCCCCACGAAAGTTACCCTTTAATTCTCACGGTACAGGTTAGGAAAACAAAAGGAAGAGTGTTACTAAAAAAAGGAAGAGTGTGACTGGATGGCAGGAACAGTACAAAAAGAGTTTTTCTTAATTTGTTAAATAATTGTAATATTGTCAAAACTAAGGGAGACTAGGTGACATTTTCTATACAAACATTAAATATGCCTCGTGGAAATGTATGATATAAACCAAAAGACACAGAGCACCTTTATAATTTAAAATTGTAATTATTTTGATATTTTTCATTCTCATTAAAGAGGAAGACTTCACTAAACTTTTTTGTGTTTTAAAGCTATTCAGTAGTTAGTAGATTCACCTGCACATTAACATAAACAGCCAAATACTGAAAGTGGATGCAAGTAACTATGTACAGCATAAAAAAATGCAAAAATTGAATTAGCTGTTGATCATACAATAAGTGAGAAATATGAAGTGCAGCGCTAAAAGTTGTGAAATGTGAAAATATCATATACCAATGTACAATAGTGCTTAACACAATGATGATAAATGAAAATATCATGAATAAATATGGTAAATGAACACAATAATCAGTCCCAGGTGTAGATGGTGAAGAAAAATTATTCCAAGGTGCAAAGTGTAATCACAGGGCACGCCAAATCCCAACACCAACAGGGAATGATATATGCGTTCGCCAGAATGATTGGACCCAAAATACCATACAGTACAAGGGTCAAACAGGCTCATAAGGTGTGTGATGAGTCTCCAAACCGATACTGTATCCTGGGATACTCCCATACAACCATAACGAATGCAGGCAGAAGAAGGCTCCAATTCAGTTGATAACATAGAGAAATGAACCAAATGGAGCAAACATAGTGTAAATCCGCTTGGAAATTTTATTAATCACAATAAGGGAAATGCACTTACATACATCCAGGGTATACAGACAAGTATTGGACACTTAGATTATGTTGTCTCTGGCTGTCTCTGGCGTGGGTCTGATGCGTTTCGACACAAAAGATCTTTCTCAAAGGATGTTGCTTCACCTTGCCACTTCAGTGGCAAGGTGAAGCAGCGGCCTTGCTGCACACTACAGCTAGTTGTCCTGAAGATTTGTGCATAGTTCATAGCTGGAGTATCCCACTCATCCCTTCTCCCATCCCAGTTCTAAATAAAACACAAAAACCAAAACCCCTGGGCTGTTCATTGTCTAAGCCAATCGTCTAAAGTGATACGTTTCTACAGACTGTTGCTATGGGTAACCCAGGGGAATCCATAAAATACAATTCTCAGCAGTCCCCTAGGGGGCAGTGCTACAAATACAAAACAGTTTCTAGCTGATATGATCTACATAAAGTATACCGGATCAGTGACAGAATAATAAAAATAGCCACCTTTCACAAATCTAGATCAGGAACATGCCAGAAGCTGGGATGTGTTATGCCCCTAGACCTCCCGATATTACAGGGAATATTATAGAAAATAGTTATTCATCCACATTACGCTGTTCTTTAAAATTAGGAATGCTTTGTCACAAAAGGCTATTTTAAATCAATATATAGTATACAAAAAAATGTATTAACAATGAAACCCTTTGAGCTGTGAAAATGCTATGAGATTGCAGTAGTTACAGGAGACAAAAAGTGCTTCTCCTTTGAAGCCAGTGAACTATGAATTGTCAGTTATATATAAGTATTACTTCTAAACTAGGTAAAAACAATTTCTGGGTCACATATATGCTGCCATTCTTCCTTGCTCTGGGCATGAACAATTCATCTGCTTCTTCCCAATGTGTGAGATGGAGATAAAGCTGTCTGCATCACAAGCAATATAGGCAGGGACAGGAGCAGAGCTTCACAGGAACAGAAATCCAACACATTACTGACATGCTGTCCTAAAGTTCATTTGTGCTGGGAAGTTTGAAACTAATTTGTCAGCAAGCTTTACAGTGAAGGTATTCAGTGCAATGGGACTGCTAGTTGCAAGTTGTTGCCAGCAACAGGAATGCACATGAAATGAGGGCCCAACTGCATTTACGTATGTTCCTTTGTGTGGATGGCAAGGGGCTTTTATTATTATTATTTATGTATTCAATATTTTTTCATACTTTTTAATTTAATTTAAACTTTTATATTCCTGTCATAAGGGAGCTGAAATGCGCCCCATGTAAAAATCTAAAACTAAAGATAGGTGCTCCTAAAGGAGTTCTAAATTCAGAAGTTTTTTTTTATCTTAATGCATTTCATGCATTAGGATAAAAAAACTTTCTGTGTGTAGCAGCCTCCCCAGCACCCCCTAATACTTACCTGAGCACCATCTCTGTACAGCAATGTCCATGAGTCCCTCGGCTGTCCGAGACTCTCCCTCCTGATTGGCTGAAACACAGCTGCAGCGCCATTGGCTCCCTCGGCTGTTAATCAAAGTCTGTTAGCCAATCAGGTGAGAGAGGGGGCGGGGCCAAACCACAGCTCTGTGTCTGAATGGACACATGAAGCTGCAGCTCGGCTCATGTGCCCCCATAGCAAGCTGCTTGCTGTGGGGGCACTCCACAGGAGGGAGGGGCCAGGAGCAGCAAATAGGGACCTGAGAAGGGAAGAATCCGAGCTGCCCTGTGCAAAACCACTGCACAGAGAAGGTAAGTATAACATTTTTGTTATTTAAAAAAAAAAACAAGACTTTACAATGCTTTCTCCGGCTGCACTAAATGCAGGTTGGCACTGCTCTCTGATCTGCAGACAACCAAACTGTCGAGCCAAGAGTCAGACAGCTCTAATCTGGAAGTGTTTAGAGATTATCATTTCCAGGTTTATAATAATAATAATAGAAATATAGATAACCCCCTGAATCACGCCTTCTAAACATAAAAAGTCTACATTGTCTTGGGAGTGAGCTGGACTTGGTCAGGGTCACAAGACACATGGGGCCATACTTGCTGTAGTGGGCTCTGAAATAGGTCAGTGCAGGACCAATAAATACATTATACTTTTTGACTGGAGATGAGCTTGGGCATCGTTCGAACTAAACTATCTAAACTTTAAAGTTGCACTTGTTTTTAATCTAATCAGCTGCGGGCCAGATCATTTATCACCCCACAATACACAGAAACAAAGAGGTGGGATGCTGGTAATGTCAGTGCCCTTGTATCAACAAATGACCATATTAAGTCCACCTCTCTGGAGCAGCGTAGAGTCCAGCAGTGAGTAGCAGATCTGCACAGCATCATGAGGTCATGTGGGGGCATACTTGGTAGAAGGAGGGGGGAAAACCCCTGTAGGGATTTTTTTTTTTTTTTAACAAATGTGAACTTGTACTTTAGGAAATGACTGGTAACAAACTCTTTAGAAAACTAGCACATCAGGTGAGAATGATTAAATTAGGAGCCATTCATCAGGTAGGTTGTATTTTTTAAGTTAACCACTTTACCACCGGAGGATTTTGCTGTCTTCCGTCCAGGCCACTTTTTGCGATTCGGCGCTGTGCGACTTCAACTGACAATTGCGCGGTCGTGCGACGCCGTACCCAAACAAAATTTACGTCCTTTTTTTCCCACAAACAGAGCTTTCTTTTGGTGGTATTTGATCACCTGTGTGATTTTTACTTATTGCGCTATAAACAAAAAAAGAGCGTTTATTTTGAAAAAATAACAATATTTTTAACATTTTTTTTATATGAAATTCCCCCCAAAAAAGATGTAAAAACCAATATTTTAAAAAAATTTTGGCCAATTTGTTTTCTGCTACCTATGTTTGGTAAAAAAAAACGCAATAAGCGTATTTTGATTGGTTTGCGCAAAAGTTATTGCGTTTACTAACAAAGGGAAAGATTTCTGTCATTTTTGGTGTTTTTTTTTTTAACGCGTAATGGCGGCGATCTGCGATTTTTTTTGTGGGACTGCGACATTGCGGCGGACAGACCGGACCCTTGACTGACATTTTTACTGCAGTAATCAGTGCTATATATATGCACTGTTACTGTAAAAATGACACTGGCAGGGAAGGGGTTAATTTTATTGGAGAGAGAGGGGTTAATGTATGCCTGGTGCTTACTGACGTGTAGGGGGGGAGGTGACTGAGTGAGTCATGGAGAGATCGGATGTCCAGCTATGCTGAACAGTCCGATCTGTCACTCCCTGTCACTATGGAGATCCGTCCGCTTGTGTTTACACAGGCGGGCGGATCTCCACACTAGATCCCCGGCGATCGGGGCAGAGCAGCGGCGATCGCCGCTGCTCCTCCCCTGGCCCGACTCCCGCTGTGAATGAAAACAGCGGGAGCGAGCCTCCGGCGGCGCGCAAGCGCCGCCCAGAAGGGGGAGTGTCTGACGACGTTAATACTACGTCGTCAGACGATAACGAGCCACTCTGCCGCAGTAGTATTACTGTGAGCAGACGTAAAGTGGTTAATTTAAACTTGTTACCAGCCTGTAAGGGTTTACACTTGCACATAATGTACAGTATATGCCAAAAGAGACAAAACTAAGTTTATTTTCCAGGACACTTACCAACTAGCTGGCAAAAAAAAACCTTACACTGTCAAACAATGTGTATTAAAACAAAAGTTTAGTTGCACAACATTTGCAAATACTGTATACAGTATGTTGAAGCCACACTGCCTCATCAAAGCTCCTCTGTGAAATGGGGTTCTAAAGGCCCGTACACACGAGTGGAAATTCGGCTGGGAATTTTCGTCCGGCGACCGATCTGACGATTTTCGGCTTGTTAGTATGATGCTTCGGACAACCGACTCTGACTTTTCGGCCCAAAAAAATCCTGGTGTGCAGGCTATAAAATTTTTGCCGACCATCAAAACACGTCCGATTTTCGTCTCATTAGTACAGATTTCGATGGGGAAAAATCTTATGTGCAAGACTAGGCATGCTCAGAGATGAAAGAACACATACAAAGCAATCCAACACATGACATCACTTCTGAAGTAGAATTCTGTTGTGCGGGAAAATTCGTGTGCAGTCTAGAGCACATTCCAACCAACAGACACGACTCTGGACAAAAGACGGACGACCGGGCGGCGGAAATTCGTTGCGTGTGTACGAGGCTTTACTCTAATCTATGAGAGTCTCTGTGTTGGAGAATTTATAAAAATGGATAAATGAAGGGCAGGCATTCTTGAAGGGAGTCTATTAAAGCCAGATGGACACACCAGAAGCCCAGCAGAGTGCAATGGAGCTAAAAGTGTTGGTAACTCACTTCCCGTCCGGGGGGAAAAACACTCATCTGCTCTACTGTATCTATGGAGGAGTGGCATTGTCATGGTAGGATGGAAAGCAGTGTTAGGACTATAGCACACATCTCTTTCTCTCTTCATCTCTATATTATAAAGGAAGGTGTTCCACAGAAGAGAACTTGGAATAATAGTAACTGGTAACAGTCCGCGGAAAGCATATGAAGTTATCAGCTCACTAGATTTTGAACAGGATCTACAGATACTGTTTTATTAAAAATATATAATTAAATGCTTTCAATACTTTTCAAAACAAAACAGTTAGGCCTCATGTGCACTGGACATTTTAAAGCTGCTCTGGGGAGCGCCTAGATTTTTTTTTTTTTCTGCCTCTAAACACCACCTGTGTGTTAGTATGCACACTATAGGCGTTCAGAGGAGTTTAAACCACTTAAGCCCCGGAAGATTTTACCCCCTTCCTGACCAGGGGGTATTTTGCGATTCGGCACTGCGTGACTTTAACGGACAATTGCACGGTCGTGCGACGCTGTACCCAAATGAATTTGACGTCCTTTTTTTCCCACAAACAGCTTTCTTTTGGTGGTATTTGATCACCTGTGCGATTTTTCGATCATGAGCTATAAACAAAAAAAGAGCGACAATTTTGCAAAAATAACAATATTTTTCACATTTTTTATATGAAATTCCCCCAAAAAAATGTAAAAATCAAAATTTTTTTACATTTTTGGCCAATTTGTTTTCTGCTACCTATGTTTGGTAAAAAAAAAATCGCAATAAGCTTATTTTGATTGGTTTGCACAAAAGTTATTGCGATTACTAACTAAGGGAAAGATTTTTGTCATTTTTGTTGTTTTTTTTTTAACGAGTAATGGCGGCTATCTGCGTTTTTTTTGTGGTACTGCGACATTGCGGCGTACAGATTAGACCCTTGGCTGACATTTTTGACACTTGGGGGTACCAGTGACATTACTACAGTAATCAGTGCTATACATATGCACTGTTACTGTAAAAATGACACTGGGAGGGAAGGGGTTAACTTTATTGGAGAGGGAGGGGTTAAGTGTGTCCCTAGGGGCATGTTTCTTACTGTCATTGGATGTGGCTGTGTGTGTAACAGCACAGATCAACGGTCAATAGGTCCTACATAGCAGGACCGAGTGATCTGTGCTTTTACACAGGGGAGAATGACAGGCGGCTTTGTTTACATTAGCCGCCTGCCTTTCTCCCTCTCTACCCGAAGATCGCGAGTGACCGGCTTCTTCGGGTACGAGCGGGGGCGGGAGCGCGCCTCCGGCGGCGCGCGATCGCCCCATATTCGCTCCCAGGCTAGTGACGTACCGGTATGTCACTTTGCCTGGGAGGGGCTGACCGCCGCCGTATATAGTCGGGCGGCGGTCGGCAAGTGGTTAAAGGTAGGGACGTTTGGAGGCAAAAAAAGAAAAGTATAATTGGCTAACGTGGCCAATAAAACAAATGAAAGCCCAAGTAATAAACGTGCCTAAACACGTTACATGCATTTACACGCATCAAGCATTTTTTTCTGCCAAAACGACGCTGCCAGGAAGAAGGGCGTCTAGGAGAAATAGCCATAGCGTCCAGCGCGCATGAGATCTTACATTCAAAAGCATGCCTCTGGGGATAAATGTAACAATTGCCAGTGTGCTTATGTTAGCCCTCAACTGAACTTTAAGGCTTTGTTTAGACTTTCCATTAGAGAGGCTGAAAAAATGCACGGTTGAGTTGCGTCTTTGCCACCTTCCCCCCCAAGCTGCAATAAGCAGTGGATTGGGGTGTTTACATGCCATGATGCTTGGAGCCTATGGTAAATTTCACCTGACATGTAGCTTGCCTACCACCAAAAGCTACACAGTAAAGCAAATGGGAAAGAGCCGCAAACGTCCAGCAACCTTGTGAAATGCAAGCAGTTGTGAAGCATTTGTTGGCAAAATGGGGCTAAAACTGGCGGTCAGAAGGCATTGCATCGCTTTCTCACTGCCTTTCAGTAGCCTCTGACACTTGGTCCAAGCACAGATATGGCTTCAGAGGAAAGAGAGATTTAGGTGCATGTCTAAATTTAGACTTAGTGCTTGTTCACATTTATGCGATCACAGAGATCGCATGTAATTCAGAGCACACTGCTCCTAAAATTACATGCGATGTCTGTGTGGTGCAAATTCAGCCATACAGTTTGTATGGCTGAATTCGCACCGCAGTCGCACTGAAGACGCACAGGACCCTCTTTTACTCCGCATCAGAATCTGATCGCATGGTGGTTTACACTAGTGCAATCCGATTCTGTGCGAACTCTCAGATCACACTGGGATATGCGATCTGATCTGGGGGTGTCATTAACTTTGAATTGACACCCCCAGCGTATCGCATATGGCAGTGTGAACTGCCTGTGCTGCGGATGCGATGCGGGAGCACACTGTATATTCACAGCGTTCCCGCATCACATAAATGTGAACCAGCACTTAAAGTGGAGTTCCAGCCGTGTTTGCGTTTATTAAAATTCAGCAGCTACAAAAAATTTAGCTGCTGACTTTTAATAAACATATAATTACCTGTCCCACCCAAAGCCCACGCGGCCACCCAAAGCTTTGCTTCTCTCCCTCGCCCCTCCCAGGCGCCAGCATTACAAATGTGGGCACCTGGCTGTGACAGCTTGCGTCTTCACAGCCGAGTGCACACTAAGCATGGGCATGTCACGCTGCGCCTCTTTATTGGTAAGGCAATCTTCTGGAACCTCTGACATGTCCCAGAAGATTGCAGGGAGGAAGGGGGAGAGGAGAACTTCCGTGGCCTGAGCAGAAGTAGGAGCAGATGCCTGTCAAAACTAGGTAATTGCTCCCCCCTCCAAAAAATAACATGCCAAATGTGGCATAGGAGGGGGAGGAATGCTTAAAGCAGAATTTCCTCTTTTGGGTGGAGCTCTGCTTCAAGCCGCAGTTTATTTTTTATTTATTTGCTACAGATGTGGTTGCATACTTACCTGTAATGACGTATGTCAATTGTCCTATCTGCTGATGATTCCGATAAATGTCAAGTCCTTCTCACAGTGCTTCACTTTCAGCACTGTGGGTATTTATAGCTTTGGGTCTAAAATTGAAGCACACAGAATAAGGCCCTGAGGGTGGCCTGTCTCTTTGTTTTCTTTCCTCCATTTGCAAAAACCTTTGGATTGTTTTTACAGAATGTAAGACTTTGTTTAATCGGGAGAAAGGATCCTGTCATTCATCCACCTCCCCCTCATTGATAGAACGTGTTGGATACTGTGTAATCAATGCATGGATTTTTGTCAATAAAGGAGAGAACAGAAAGGAGGCATCCACTGGGACCTACTTCAGTGCTGGATCCAAAGCTGTTAACCCCACAGTGCTGGAAGTTCAGCACTGTGAAAAGGACCCAGCGTCATTGAAGAAAAGATTTCTACACAAGGACTGCCTGAAGGATATGGGACATACTTCATTACAGGTAATTGTTGTGACTGCAGCTGTACCAAAAAAAAAAGAAAATAACTAAAGTTCACCTTAAGAGCCCATTCAGACTAGCGCGACACGACTTTGGGGGGTGACCTGTGAAGTCGCGTGCACCGCTGTGCACCGCGACTTCGGCGCGACTTGCAGAGACTTCATATAATGGAAGTCTATGCAAGTCGCTCCGAGGTCGCCCCAAAGTAGTACAGGACCCTTTTTCTAAGTCGGAGCGAATTTTGTCGCTCCTATTAGAACGGGTCCCGTGCTAATCAATGGACCCGCGACCGAGTGCGTCTTGTCAGGCTGACAAGTCGCCTGACAAGTCGCACTAATGTGAATGGGCTCTTAAAGTGATTGTAAAGTTATTTTTTTCTTAGTAATAAACATTACCTAACTGCTCCAAACCTTCTCTTCTGAAGTCCCCTATCAGTGCCCTAGGCATCTCCTCTTCCCTGAGTGCTTCCCTGAGAAGCTGCTTGCTATGGGGAGCACTCGTGCGGGCTCGATCCTGAGCTGGGCTATGTACATCTATTGACACACACACAGTGTTGCTCGATAACACCCCTGCATTCTACCAATGGCTCCTGCTGCTTCAGCAAAGCCTGTGAGAACAAGGAGAGAGGGGAGAGCTGCTACAGATGGGCACAGCGCTGGATTAAGTGAGGACTCAGGTAAATACAAGGGAGGGGTGAGGGTGCAATAATGCTACTGGGACATTTTTAACTCAATGCAGGCAGGGCTGGCCCAAGACATTGTGCTGCCTGGGTCCAAGATTTAAAAAAATGTTGCCTTCCCAAAAAAGAAATCACACCCACCAAAAGGCCCCCACATCCATTATTTTATATAGATATAACATTTAGAAAATATTATATATACTGTTATCTTCTTCCATAACTCACCACCGGACCAGTCCACCAAACACCCACTGTCTGTCCTCAGTGCTCCTGTCACTCCTGTGTCTGCTGCTTCCACCGCCCTAGAAGATCCAGGCTGACCTGCATGAGATGGTGTCCGCAGATGTCTGACATCATTGCGCACACCACAATCATGTGAGGTATGTTCCCCGGAGTAGGCGCTCTGCCTCCTCATACTCATCAGTTTGCGCTACGGGTGGCAATATGAGATGGGGAAATGCCACCCGTAATGCGCAACAAACTGATGATACACAAAACTGCTGGAAAAAAAATCTTGGGAGTCAATTGTCCACCCCTCTCCAAGTTCTGCCTGGGTCCAATGGCGCCAATGAGGCCCATGGTAGGGCCAGCCCTGAAAGCAGTGAATGTATTTAGGTAAAAAATGTTTAGGCCTTACAACTATTTTTAAGCCCTCAAATGGCTGGTGTCAAAGCTGATCACATGTACAGCACCATACTAACTTCAGATTTCAAAAGAGGCTAAGGGTTTATTTACGCTTTTAGGTGGAACTAAACCCTCCTGTCCTCTACAGTCAATGAAGCTGCCATCTTGGTCTCAGTTTGATCTGCAGTTTTCATGGTGCTGCACATGTGATCAGTTATTACACCAGCCATTTGATGGTTTGACAGTTTGATTGACAGTGCAAGCAACTGTGACAGTCATAATTCATGGCATGCCTTGAATGTAACCATTTTGAGAAACATTTAAACCTATGGGTTTAGTTCCACTTTAACAGACAAAAAGGAAGCAAATAACAAACTTAAATTTTTTATTGGGTACATTCACTTTACAATAAAGAGTAAGCCCTCGCTCACACCAGGGTGACATACCTCAATGCTTGCAAAAGAACAATTCATATTGCTGCGACTCATGTCTCAGCGATTATAAAAAAAGATCCTGCGCTATTTTTTACCGATTTCATTGCGACTTGCATTGACTTCTGTTAAATGAAGTTGCAAGCTGCAATTACATCACCAGTGCAAATCATCCTAATGATCAGCTTTAAAATCGCAATGAAGTAGCACAATTTCAAAGCCATTATTAACCTGCTGATGTACTTGCATTGTTCTAATAAGGAAAGTTGCAGGGTCTGCATTCCTTTATATGTGGTTAACCTATTGGGAGTATTAATCAGATGATGTACTTGAAGTATTCTAATTACGAAATTTGAAGGGTCTGCACCCTTTAGAAGTGGTTAACACATTGGGAATATCTCACAAAAAATGAAGTTTTTGGATGCCTAAAATCTGGCTTGTATCTTACTGCAGGCTTCTGGGAGTCAATCACACAAGCAGGAAATTAAATTTCTGGGGGTGTTCCATAAACCATTGGTGTACAGAATGCCTCCAAGTCACTGAGTTTCCAGCATAGCAAGCGAACTGACCACAATGAGCTCTCCTGCTTAGCGTGGTCAGTTTTTTTGTACTATAATGTTTTTTTTAAGATTTTCATGAAACAGGTACAAAGAAGTAGCAAAACATTGATACATGGTCTTATAACATATAACACCCATACTGACTTTAAAGAGAACAACAATGCTTTTACAAACTAAGAGGTATTGACTGAGAGGTAGTGTTAGTAACTATTCTGATGAGATCAGACCCAACCAGGTCTGATCAGATCAGATCAAGTTCTGATCCGATCAGAGCAAGTTCTTTTCCGGGTATCAAGAGGAAGATAAGAAAAAGGGATAGGAAAAAGGAGGTAAAGAAGATAAGGATGGGGATGCAAAGTAACAGAGGATTATACATCTTATGGGCTGTAATGGTTGAGTCAGTGGCATTCAGTATGGCTCTGTTGTGTCCGTGGCAAGATGTGAATGCAGAAAAAAGCAACAATGCATGCATGTGGTATCAGTGCGGATTGGAGATCTGTTATCAATCAGTCAGACGTGCATTCTAGGCTCAGTGAGCCAGGGGGACCATTGTGACATGGATTTTGGGAAGGTCAGATGAGCTTTGGTGAACATAAATTCCAAGTGAAGGTGCTGGTTGAGAGTTTTTGTAAATTGTTGGATAGTTGGGGGAGCATTAGTAAGTTCATTTTTTATTAGGAAAGCAATGGGACTAGCAGGAACACCTGGTCTCAACTTTTCCCGTAGAACTGAACTTGGCTGTGTCCCTCCCATCTCTTTTACTTACCTATTAGTCATCTAGGCTATCCATCACACAAAGTATCATTAACAAAATGGGAGTGGGACATATATCTATGATTGTTCTGAAATGCAAAAATGTGTGTGTGATTTCAGTCTACCTTTAGACCTCAATTAACCTATTCAAAGATCTTTCACTTTTGCTGCTAAGACATATATGGTTAAACATTATTGCAATGTGTACAATGCCAACAAATAAAAGGTCACACACCAAGGACATCACAAGCTTCAGTAGATTTATTTAGCCATACAATCTGTGATACAAGCCCCTGCCTGGATAACACCCCGCTGACACGTTTCGCCTTTATGGGTTTAATCGGAAATAAATGAAATGTGGTCAAATATAAGGGATTTGGCATACAGTATGTTATATATGAAAGTGTCTGAAAGAAGCCATTGGTAGTGCCCAATCCAATGCTTTGATTCTTGAGACTTAGTACTAGCCACTACTTTATTACGACTACATCTTTAGTCTATGTGTGTAAAGAGGTTGGATGTCATGATTGTTAAATGTTATTTAAAAGTTCATATGCTTATTTTTGAAAAGCTCATGGTGACATACTGTATGTTTAATAAAAAGTTGAACATATAAATATAAAATGTGTGTAAAAATGCCTCAATTCTTCCAAATAAATGCTGATTTTCATTATTTGCCTTCACAATGCTTTAATTTAATCTACTTTAAGTGATTCAGACCATCTTAAAAAGCATGCAAGATGACAATATTAATACAAAGATTGGAAATACCACTCCACATAAATATAAAAAAAATAGGTTTTATAATGAAAATGATTATTCCCTAAGTGTTGGAATGTGGCAATGTTTTTTTCCTAAAGCAGTGTTAAACTGCACAACAAAAATATATTACATTGCAGCTTACCAATTGCTTTTTAGGCCTTTTTCCTTTATTTTCACTGGGTGATTCTGGCAATTAGTCTGTTATTTTTCAACTTAATTATTTAGGCTAAGCTGCCCAGACAAAGTAGCAGTTAGAGGGATAAAACAAACCTTTTACCACTGACAAGAATGCTTACAATGATCACATTTTATTCTTATATGTAAAATTTTTCTCAAAAGGAAAAAACTGTTTGCTGTAACTGCCCATAAAATGTTAGCTAGAGTTCAGCTTTCCTAATTTGAGTTCATCTAAACCTGCTAGTGCATCTAACACTACCCTCACCACAGATTGACAATGCTGCTATTTAAGGGTGTCTTTGTTGCACCTCCATCCACAGTGCAGACACCCTAGGCAAGAGGTGTTTTACTGGTCAAATCGCCAGGTGAAAATGAAGAAAAAAAAAAAGCCTAAACAAAGAAAACAAACCCAGCCACCACATCTAATGATTGATAAGCTGCAATATAATACATCTTTGTTTTTGGATTTAATACCACTTTATTTGGCTGATTACCTAAAGTTTTAAACAGAATAAAAGTGATTGTTAAGTCTCATTTTTTTTTATGTTAAAAATAATAAACATGTTACACTTACCTGCTCTGTGCAGTTAGTTTTACCCAGAGCACTCCAGATCCTCCTCTTCTCGGGTCCCTCTGCGGTGCTCCTGGCCCTTCCCTCCTATCAAGGGCCCCCACAGCAAGCACTAAGCTATGGGGGCCCCGGAGCAAAGCCACAGCTCCGTGTGTCCATTCAGACATGGAGCCGCAGTTCGGTCCTGCAACTCTCTCTCCAGATTGGCTAACTGACATTGATTGACAGCAGGGGGAGCCAATGGCGCTGCTGCTGTGTCTCAGCCAATCAGGAAGAAGAGTCCCTGATGGCTGAGGCAGTCGTGCACATTGCTGAATATAAATGAGGCTCAGGTAGGTATTAGGGGGGCTGCTACACACAAAAGTTTTTTTTTATCTTTATGCATAGAATGCATTAAGATTAAAAACCTTCTGATAGGCACATGCTCCGCAGCTCCTGGTATCTTTATACATAGAATGCATTAAGATTAAAAACCTTCTGATAGGCACATGCTTCGCAGCTCCTGGTATGGTCGCTTGATGCAGGAGCTTTGTCCCGCCCCGGCGCGCGAAAGCCTCCCGCGTCCACAGGAACCCCCCAAAATAAGCGACAACAGCAGGGAGACCACCCTAACCCCACCATGCTAGCAGGATCAGCACAGAGAGACTTAAACAGCCAGTTTGTCACAAGCGCTGACAGGGCCGCAGCCTTCAACATGGCAGACAGTACTCAACTACACGTGCAGACTCTGCTATAGACTCCTCAGATGATGTCTCCCACGATGTGCCCGGCACCTGCATCCTCCGTGAGTACACCTTATGTGGGCCCTGCACCCCCAGCCTCCACTAAGTCCCTTATTGGGCACACTTTGGATAGTCTAACATGCTCCTCTATGGAAGCAGGCGCTTTTTAGACCCACTTTATATCCCACTCTGCAGGGTTCTCTCCTGGCAACCAGAACCCTGTCTCAGCAATGTTTACTAAGTTTGCTGCACTGTTGGAGCGTGGCCTCACTAACACGCCTCCAGAATTACTAGCGACATTAAAACAGATCTACACAATATAGGATCCCGCAAAGACGCTATAGGGCAGAAATTGGATCATACTGTATCTAGAACCAATCAAAATTCTGATTGCATACAAGAACTCCAGACACAACTGAACATCGCTCTATTAAAAATGGATGACCTTGAAAACAGGAGCAGGAGATATAATTTCAGAATTAGAGGCATTCCCGAATCGATTAAAGGAGGAGGTGATGAGGAAAGCCCATTCACTGCCTCATATATATCTCCAGGGCCATCCTATCCAAATCTTCTTGGATCTGTAACCTTCTACAATCCAGAGACGAAGATCCTTCAAACTATTGCTGATAGCAGTTAGCTTGAAGGAAATAAAATATTGGTGGCTTTTCCCCTTCAGTTTGAAATTCGAATACAATCAGAAATCCTATACTTTTGCCACATTTCAAGTGGGTGAAAATCTACTGCTGAAATTAAAGTTAATCTCGCAGGAACTCTCCTCCTAATGGCTCAGCTTTGGGTCCTTCCAAGCGTCAACTTCATTCCAGTCCACTGTCCCCTTTTTGGAAAAAAATCGAAAACCAAGAAACCTAAAGACAGTCGCCCTCCCTGATGGGACTTCCTCAAAACTCTATCGTGTTGCTAAATCGTTCCAACCTGGAAGCCTCCTCTTTTCTATTGATTATTTTTTTGTCTTCTTTCGGACACATTGTCATGGACGCTGAATCTTCAGTCTCATGACTACAGTCTGATTTGTGGAAAATTTCTAGTTCATCTTTTGGTTAATCCTATTTTATCTCAATGTTTGATGATCACCATTGATCCTTCTGTGCTATAGGTTAACATAGCCCCTTCCCTTCTTGGACATCATTCCTTATACCATTTGGGGATGATCCCTAGGTTGGGAAAGTTGGGCCAGTTTGTTTTTAACTGTCTTGATCCCACACATACGTAGCTAAATTTGAATACCCAATTTAACTCCCCCCCCCCCCATTTTTATTTTTTTTGTGTTGCTGCTGTTCGATTATATATCCTAATATGTACCACATTGGGGTTCCTTTAGCTCTCACCAGGCTCATGACCTACCATTAGTTCAGCTTTTTTTTTTGGGGAGCTAAGCAGCTGGGGCGGCACTTATGCCCCTCCTCCCGTGTTGAAAACTTGGCTCCTCTGGCTTTCCAAAACTGGACTACCTCCTCTATACTGTAGGAAGTTTTTGTTTTCTACAAGGAAGGCCTGGGAGGTTTCTATCCTCCTCGCCTCCTGGGTACTTTCTCGACCCGTTTCCCTTTTTTCCCTGCTACTTACATTCCTAGTTTTCTCTTTTGTTCCTAATTATATATTTTCTTCCTTAGAGACTAGCTGGGATGTTCAAGATGTTCAAGCCACTTTTAATCGTTTCTACCCTATGACCAACCTAAGTATAGCGACTAGTGTTGAGCGAACACGGACTGTATTATTCGTGTTCGTACCGAATAATTGGATTTTTTGTACCCGGGTAAAAATCCGTGTTCGGTCGTTTTATTTCCGGGTTTTGCATGCTTTGGCGCTCTTTTCATGGCGGGCTTTCAACAGCCAATCAACAATCGTTTAACTGGTGTGCCTTAAGCCATCCCAGCCATGCCTGCAAATGTCTCAGTAGCTGTGATTGGCCGTCTAAAGCATGTGACCAAGTCTTTATAAGTTCCAGGCAGCCGCAGCGTCTTCATTCTGCTGCTTAGATCAGGGACAGAGCACACATCAACGTGCTGGCTGCTGATTAGGGAAAGACAGGCAGGAAAAAACCATTTGTGTCCGGATAGAATTGAGGGACAGGTCGGAGTGTTTAGGCAGGGCGAGTTGTAGGCATTTTAGGGATAGAGTCTGCTGAATTATAGGGTCAGTGTCTTCTACAAACTACAATCGATATTGCTGTGTGGGGGGTGGGGTCTGCACTCAATCCTGATCTACGATCTCTTCTCAATCCTGTTAGGGAGAGGCTGCTGCTGAATTTTAGGGTCAGAGTGTTCTACAAACTACAATCGATATTGCTGTGTGGGGTCTGCACTTAGTCCCGATCTACGATCTCTTCTCAATCCTGTTAGGGAGAGGCTGCTGCTGAATTTTAGGGAAACTGTGTTCTACAAACTACAATCGATATTGCTGTGTGGTGTGGGATAGGAGATAGGCAGGTGTCAGTGATCCACATCCATTTTTCTGTGTGTGAGCTGCAGTGAACACAATCTTTTTGGGCTGCAGTGAACACAATCTTTTTGGGGTGCAGTGAACAACGTCCTTTTTGGGGTGCAGTGAACAAAATCTTTTTGGGGTGCAGTGAACAAAATCCTTTTTGGGGTGCAGTGAACAACATCCTTTTTGGGGTGCAGTGAACACAATCTTTTTGGGGTGCAGTGAACAAAATCCTTTGTGGGGTGCAGTGAACACAATCTTTGTGGGGTGCAGTGAACACAATCTTTTTGGGGTGCAGTGAACAACATCCTTTTTGGGGTGCAGTGAACACAATCTTTGTGGGGTGCAGTGAACACAATCTTTTTGGGGTGCAGTGAACAAAATCCTTTTTGGGGTGCAGTGAACACAATCTTTGTGGGGTGCAGTGAACACAATCTTTTTGGGGTGGAGTGAACAAAATCCTTTTTGGGGTGCAGTGAACAACATCCTTTTTGGGGTGCAGTGAACAAAATCCTTTTTGGGGTGCAGTGAACACAATCTTTTTGGGGTGCAGTGAACAAAATCCTTTGTGGGGTGCAGTGAACACAATCTTTGTGGGGGTGCAGTGAACACAATCTTTTTGGGGTGCAGTGAACAAAATCCTTTTTGGGGTGCAGTGAACAACATCCTTTTTGGGGTGCAGTGAACAAAATCCTTTTTGGGGTGCAGTGAACACAATCTTTTTGGGGTGCAGTGAACAAAATCCTTTGTGGGGTGCAGTGAACACAATCTTTGTGGGGTACAGTGAACAGAATCTTTGTGGGGTGCAGTGAACACAATCTTTGGGGGGTACAGTGAACACAATCTTTTTGGGGTGCAGTGAACAAAATCCTTTTTGGGGTGCAGTGAACACAATCTTTGTGGGGTGCAGTGAACACAATCTTTTTGGGGTGGAGTGAACAAAATCATTTTTGGGGTGCAGTGAACAACATCCTTTTTGGGGTGCAGTGAACAAAATCCTTTTTGGGGTGCAGTGAACACAATCTTTTTGGGGTGCAGTGAACAAAATCCTTTGTGGGGTGCAGTGAACACAATCTTTGTGGGGTGCAGTGAACACAATCTTTTTGGGGTGCAGTGAACAAAATCCTTTTTGGGGTGCAGTGAACAACATCCTTTTTGGGGTGCAGTGAACAAAATCCTTTTTGGGGTGCAGTGAAAACAATCTTTTTGGGGTGCAGTGAACAAAATCTTTGGGGGGTGCAGTGAACACAATCTTTGTGGGGTACAGTGAACAGAATCTTTGTGGGGTGCAGTGAACACAATCTTTGGGGGGTACAGTGAACACAATCTTTTTGGGGTGCAGTGAACAAAATCCTTTGTGGGGTGCAGTGAACACAATCTTTGGGGGGTACAGTGAACACAATCTTTTTGTGGTGCAGTGAACAAAATCCTTTGTGGGGTGCAGTGAACACAATCTTTGTGGGGTGCAGTGAACACAATCTTTTTGGGGTGCAGTGAACAAAATCCTTTTTGGGGTGTAGTGAACAACATCCTTTTTGGGGTGCAGTGAACACAATCTTTTTGGGGTGCAGTGAACAAAATCCTTTGTGGGGTGCAGTGAACACAATCTTTGTGGGGTACAGTGAACAGAATCTTTGTGGGGTGCAGTGAACACAATATTTGGGGGGTACAGTGAACACAATCTTTTTGGGGTGCAGTGAACAAAATCCTTTGTGGGGTGCAGTGAACACAATCTTTGGGGGGTACAGTGAACACAATCTTTTTGGGGTGCAGTGAACAAAATCCTTTGTGGGGTGCAGTGAACACAATCTTTGTGGGGTGCAGTGAACACAATCTTTTTGGGGTGCAGTGAACAAAATCCTTTTTGGGGTGCAGTGAACAACATCCTTTTTGGAGTGCAGTGAACACAATCTTTTTGGGGTGCAGTGAACAAAATCCTTTGTGGGGTGCAGTGAACACAATCTTTGTGGGGTACAGGGAACAGAATCTTTGTGGGGTGCAGTGAACACAATCTTTGGGGGGTACAGTGAACACAATCTTTTTGGGGTGCAGTGAACAAAATCCTTTTAGGGTGCAGTGAACACAATCTTTGTGGGGTGCAGTGAACAAAATCCTTTTTGAGGTGCAGTGAACACAATCTTTGTGGGGTGCAGTGAACACAATCTTTGTGGGGTACAGTGAACACAATCTCATACTTCTGAAGATTTGAGGGTGCTGCCTGTTCCATACTCCTCCTCCTACTGCTCAACCATCCTTTTAGGGGTACAAACAATAGTAATTGGGGCCTAGTGTGGTGGTGTACGTGTGAGATACATACACTTTCTTTTTGATCATATTTTCTATTCCGCTATTCAATTAAAACCTTTGGGGATCAATTAAATTGCGTGATAGTCTGTGTCGGTACGTGTGAGATCCACCTTTCCAAGTTTTTGGGGTTCATCTCATACTTCTGAAGATTTGAGGGTGCTACCTGTTCCATACTCCTCCTCCTACTGCTCAACCATCCTTTTAGGGGTACAAACAATAGTAATTGGGGCCTAGTGTGGTGGTGTACGTGTGAGATACATACACTTTCTTTTTGATCATATTTTCTATTCCGCTATTCAATTAAATCCTTTGGGGATCAATTAAATTGCGTGATAGTCTGTGTCGGTACGTGTGAGATCCACCTTTCCAAGTTTTTGGGGTTCATCTCATACTTCTGAAGATTTGAGGGTGCTGCCTGTTCCATACTCCTCCTCCTACTGCTCAACCATCCTTTTAGGGGTACAAACAATAGTAATTGGGGCCTAGTGTGGTGGTGTACGTGTGAGATACATACACTTTCTTTTTGATCATATTTTCTATTCCGCTATTCAATTAAAACCTTTGGGGATCAATTAAATTGCGTGATAGTCTGTGTCGGTACGTGTGAGATCCACCTTTCCAAGTTTTTGGGGTTCATCTCATACTTCTGAAGATTTGAGGGTGCTGCCTGTTCCATACTCCTCCTCCTACTCCTCAACCATCCTTTTAGGGGTACAAACAATAGTAATTGGGGCCTAGTGTGGTGGTGTACGTGTGAGATACATACACTTTCTTTTTGATCATATTTTCTATTCCGCTATTCAATTAAAACCTTTGGGGATCAATTAAATTGCGTGATAGTCTGTGTCGGTACGTGTGAGATCCACCTTTCCAAGTTTTTGGGGTTCATCTCATACTTCTGAAGATTTGAGGGTGCTGCCTGTTCCATACTCCTCCTCCTACTCCTCAACCATCCTTTTAGGGGTACAAACAATAGTAATTGGGGCCTAGTGTGGTGGTGTACGTGTGAGATACATACACTTTCTTTTTGATCATATTTTCTATTCCGCTATTCAATTAAAACCTTTGGGGATCAATTAAATTGCGTGATAGTCTGTGTCGGTACGTGTGAGATCCACCTTTCCAAGTTTTTGGGGCTCATCTCATACTTCTGAAGATTTGAGGGTGCTGCCTGTTCCATACTCCTCCTCCTACTCCTCAACCATCCTTTTAGGGGTACAAACAATAGTAATTGGGGCCTAGTGTGGTGGTGTACGTGTGAGATACATACACTTTCTTTTTGATCATATTTTCTATTCCGCTATTCAATTAAAACCTTTGGGGATCAATTAAATTGCGTGATAGTCTGTGTCGGTACGTGTGAGAACCACCTTTCCAAGTTTTTGGGGTTCATCTCATACTTCTGAAGATTTGAGGGTGCTGCCTGTTCCATACTCCTCCTCCTACTCCTCAACCATCCTTTTAGGGGTACAAACAATAGTAATTGGGGCCTAGTGTGGTGGTGTACGTGTGAGATACATACACTTTCTTTTTGATCATATTTTCTATTCCGCTATTCAATTAAAACCTTTGGGGATCAATTAAATTGCGTGATAGTCTGTGTCGGTACGTGTGAGATCCACCTTTCCAAGTTTTTGGGGTTCATCTCATACTTCTGAAGATTTGAGGGTGCTGCCTGTTCCATACTCCTCCTCCTACTCCTCAACCATCCTTTTAGGGGTACAAACAATAGTAATTGGGGCCTAGTGTGGTGGTGTACGTGTGAGATACATACACTTTCTTTTTGATCATATTTTCTATTCCGCTATTCAATTAAAACCTTTGGGGATCAATTAAATTGCGTGATAGTCTGTGTCGGTACGTGTGAGATCCACCTTTCCAAGTTTTTGGGGCTCATCTCATACTTCTGAAGATTTGAGGGTGCTGCCTGTTCCATACTCCTCCTCCTACTCCTCAACCATCCTTTTAGGGGTACAAACAATAGTAATTGGGGCCTAGTGTGGTGGTGTACGTGTGAGATACATACACTTTCTTTTTGATCATATTTTCTATTCCGCTATTCAATTAAAACCTTTGGGGATCAATTAAATTGCGTGATAGTCTGTGTCGGTACGTGTGAGAACCACCTTTCCAAGTTTTTGGGGTTCATCTCATACTTCTGAAGATTTGAGGGTGCTGCCTGTTCCATACTCCTCCTCCTACTGCTCAACCATCCTTTTAGGGGTACAAACAATAGTAATTGGGGCCTAGTGTGGTGGTGTACGTGTGAGATACATACACTTTCTTTTTGATCATATTTTCTATTCCGCTATTCAATTAAAACCTTTGGGGATCAATTAAATTGCGTGATAGTCTGTGTCGGTACGTGTGAGATCCACCTTTCCAAGTTTTTGGGGTTCATCTCATACTTCTGAAGATTTGAGGGTGCTGCCTGTTCCATACTCCTCCTCCTACTCCTCAACCATCCTTTTAGGGGTACAAACAATAGTAATTGGGGCCTAGTGTGGTGGTGTACGTGTGAGATACATACACTTTCTTTTTGATCATATTTTCTATTCCGCTATTCAATTAAAACCTTTGGGGATCAATTAAATTGCGTGATAGTCTGTGTCGGTACGTGTGAGATCCACCTTTCCAAGTTTTTGGGGTTCATCTCATACTTCTGAAGATTTGAGGGTGCTGCCTGTTCCATACTCCTCCTCCTACTCCTCAACCATCCTTTTAGGGGTACAAACAATAGTAATTGGGGCCTAGTGTGGTGGTGTACGTGTGAGATACATACACTTTCTTTTTGATCATATTTTCTATTCCGCTATTCAATTAAAACCTTTGGGGATCAATTAAATTGCGTGATAGTCTGTGTCGGTACGTGTGAGATCCACCTTTCCAAGTTTTTGGGGCTCATCTCATACTTCTGAAGATTTGAGGGTGCTGCCTGTTCCATACTCCTCCTCCTACTCCTCAACCATCCTTTTAGGGGTACAAACAATAGTAATTGGGGCCTAGTGTGGTGGTGTACGTGTGAGATACATACACTTTCTTTTTGATCATATTTTCTATTCCGCTATTCAATTAAAACCTTTGGGGATCAATTAAATTGCGTGATAGTCTGTGTCGGTACGTGTGAGAACCACCTTTCCAAGTTTTTGGGGTTCATCTCATACTTCTGAAGATTTGAGGGTGCTGCCTGTTCCATACTCCTCCTCCTACTCCTCAACCATCCTTTTAGGGGTACAAACAATAGTAATTGGGGCCTAGTGTGGTGGTGTACGTGTGAGATACATACACTTTCTTTTTGATCATATTTTCTATTCCGCTATTCAATTAAAACCTTTGGGGATCAATTAAATTGCGTGATAGTCTGTGTCGGTACGTGTGAGATCCACCTTTCCAAGTTTTTGGGGTTCATCTCATACTTCTGAAGATTTGAGGGTGCTGCCTGTTCCATACTCCTCCTCCTACTCCTCAACCATCCTTTTAGGGGTACAAACAATAGTAATTGGGGCCTAGTGTGGTGGTGTACGTGTGAGATACATACACTTTCTTTTTGATCATATTTTCTATTCCGCTATTCAATTAAAACCTTTGGGGATCAATTAAATTGCGTGATAGTCTGTGTCGGTACGTGTGAGATCCACCTTTCCAAGTTTTTGGGGCTCATCTCATACTTCTGAAGATTTGAGGGTGCTGCCTGTTCCATACTCCTCCTCCTACTCCTCAACCATCCTTTTAGGGGTACAAACAATAGTAATTGGGGCCTAGTGTGGTGGTGTACGTGTGAGATACATACACTTTCTTTTTGATCATATTTTCTATTCCGCTATTCAATTAAAACCTTTGGGGATCAATTAAATTGCGTGATAGTCTGTGTCGGTACGTGTGAGATCCACCTTTCCAAGTTTTTGGGGTTCATCTCATACTTCTGAAGATTTGAGGGTGCTGCCTGTTCCATACTCCTCCTCCTACTCCTCAACCATCCTTTTAGGGGTACAAACAATAGTAATTGGGGCCTAGTGTGGTGGTGTACGTGTGAGATACATACACTTTCTTTTTGATCATATTTTCTATTCCGCTATTCAATTAAAACCTTTGGGGATCAATTAAATTGCGTGATAGTCTGTGTCGGTACGTGTGAGATCCACCTTTCCAAGTTTTTGGGGTTCATCTCATACTTCTGAAGATTTGAGGGTGCTGCCTGTTCCATACTCCTCCTCCTACTCCTCAACCATCCTTTTAGGGGTACAAACAATAGTAATTGGGGCCTAGTGTGGTGGTGTACGTGTGAGATACATACACTTTCTTTTTGATCATATTTTCTATTCCGCTATTCAATTAAAACCTTTGGGGATCAATTAAATTGCGTGATAGTCTGTGTCGGTACGTGTGAGATCCACCTTTCCAAGTTTTTGGGGCTCATCTCATACTTCTGAAGATTTGAGGGTGCTGCCTGTTCCATACTCCTCCTCCTACTCCTCAACCATCCTTTTAGGGGTACAAACAATAGTAATTGGGGCCTAGTGTGGTGGTGTACGTGTGAGATACATACACTTTCTTTTTGATCATATTTTCTATTCCGCTATTCAATTAAAACCTTTGGGGATCAATTAAATTGCGTGATAGTCTGTGTCGGTACGTGTGAGAACCACCTTTCCAAGTTTTTGGGGTTCATCTCATACTTCTGAAGATTTGAGGGTGCTGCCTGTTCCATACTCCTCCTCCTACTCCTCAACCATCCTTTTAGGGGTACAAACAATAGTAATTGGGGCCTAGTGTGGTGGTGTACGTGTGAGATACATACACTTTCTTTTTGATCATATTTTCTATTCCGCTATTCAATTAAAACCTTTGGGGATCAATTAAATTGCGTGATAGTCTGTGTCGGTACGTGTGAGATCCACCTTTCCAAGTTTTTGGGGTTCATCTCATACTTCTGAAGATTTGAGGGTGCTGCCTGTTCCATACTCCTCCTCCTACTCCTCAACCATCCTTTTAGGGGTACAAACAATAGTAATTGGGGCCTAGTGTGGTGGTGTACGTGTGAGATACATACACTTTCTTTTTGATCATATTTTCTATTCCGCTATTCAATTAAAACCTTTGGGGATCAATTAAATTGCGTGATAGTCTGTGTCGGTACGTGTGAGATCCACCTTTCCAAGTTTTTGGGGCTCATCTCATACTTCTGAAGATTTGAGGGTGCTGCCTGTTCCATACTCCTCCTCCTACTCCTCAACCATCCTTTTAGGGGTACAAACAATAGTAATTGGGGCCTAGTGTGGTGGTGTACGTGTGAGATACATACACTTTCTTTTTGATCATATTTTCTATTCCGCTATTCAATTAAAACCTTTGGGGATCAATTAAATTGCGTGATAGTCTGTGTCGGTACGTGTGAGAACCACCTTTCCAAGTTTTTGGGGTTCATCTCATACTTCTGAAGATTTGAGGGTGCTTCCTGTTCCATACTCCTCCTCCTACTCCTCAACCATCCTTTTAGGGGTACAAACAATAGTAATTGGGGCCTAGTGTGGTGGTGTACGTGTGAAATACATACACTTTCTTTTTGATCATATTTTCTATTCCGCTATTCAATTAAAACCATTGGGGATCAATTAAATTTCGTGATAGTCTGTGTCGGTACGTGTGAGATCCACCTTTCCAAGTTTTTGGGGTTCATCTCATACTTCTGAAGATTTGAGGGTGCTGCCTGTTCCATACTCCTCCTCCTACTGCTCAACCATCCTTTTAGGGGTACAAACAATAGTAATTGGGGCCTAGTGTGGTGGTGTACGTGTGAGATACATACACTTTCTTTTTGATCATATTTTCTATTCCGCTATTCAATTAAAACCTTTGGGGATCAATTAAATTGCGTGATAGTCTGTGTCGGTACGTGTGAGATCCACCTTTCCAAGTTTTTGGGGTTCATCTCATACTTCTGAAGATTTGAGGGTGCTGCCTGTTCCATACTCCTCCTCCTACTGCTCAACCATCCTTTTAAGGGTACAAACAATAGTAATTGGGGCCTAGTGTGGTGGTGTACGTGCGAGATACATACACTTTTTTTGATCATATTTCCTATTCCGCTATTCAATAAAAACCTTTGAGGATCAATTGAATTGCGGGATAGTCTGTGTCGGTACGTGTGAGATCCACCTTTCCAAGTTTTTGAGGTTCATCTCATACTTCTGAAGATTTGAGGGTGCTGTCTGTTCCATACTCCTCCTACTCCTCATCCATCCTTTTAGGGGTAGAAACAATAGTAATTGGGGCCTAGTGTGGTTTTGTACGTGCGAGATACATACACTTTTTTGGATCATATTTCCTATTCCGCTATTCAATAAAAACCTTTCTAGGGCAAGATCTTAAATTACAGAAATATGAGGAGACGGTCAAATAAGGGCCGTGGCCTGGGTCGTGGTGCTGCTGGTAGAGCTCCTGTTGCAAGGAGAGGACGTGGTCGATCTGTGCCAGCTACACGCACAAGTGAAACACCTTCCTCAAGTGTGAGTAGGCGACAGAACCTGCATCAGTATTTGGTAGGGCATCATACGCCCCTAGAAGTGATGAGGCCAGAACAAGTGGAGGCGATAGTAGATTGGTTTGCTGCTGACAGTGCCTCCAGTTCCTTCACATTGTCTCCCACCCAGTCTACTGCAGAAAGGTCACAGTTGGCACCTGCAGCCGATGTCCAACCGTCTTTCACCTCACCCCCTTGCAAATCAGGCAAGCAGTCTGAGCCCCAAGCCATACAGCAGTCTCTTCTTCTTTTTGATGACTCTGTCAGCAGGGTTTCCCAGGGCCATCCACCTAGCCCTGCCCCAGAAGTGGAAGAGATTGAGTGCAGCGATGCCCAACCACTTATTTCTCAAGATGAGTACATGCAAGGATCATCGCAGCACGTCTCCGATGATGACGAAACGCAGGTGCCAACTGCTGCGGCGTTCAGCATTGTGGAGACCGACAAGGAGGGCAGGGGTGAAGACTGGGTGGAAGATGATGTGGAGGACGATGAGGTCCTCGACCCCACATGGAATGAACGTCATGCAGGTGACCTGAGTAGTTTGGAGGAAGAGGCGGTGGTCGCACAGAGCCACCAGCACAGCAGAAGAGGGAGCAGGGTGCAGAAGCAGAGCGGCCGTGCCCTAGACACTACGCCCGCTACTGCCCAACGCAGCAAGGGAACGAGCGCACCAAAGTCAGCTCAAAGGAGTTCTCTAGCGTGGAAGTTCTTTAGAAAATGTGCTGATGACAGGACACGAGTGGTTTGCACCCTGTGCAATCAGAGCTTGAAGCGAGGCATAAACCTTCTCAACCTGAGCACAACCTGCATGATCAGGCATCTAAGTGCAAAGCACGAGCTGCAGTGGAGTACACACCTTCAAAACCAAGAAACGTCTCTGGCTCATCCTGCTTCCTCTTCTGCTGCAGTCTCGGCCGCTCCAGCCACATCTGTAGTGATACCGGCACCTGCCACCCCGCAAACAGACGATCTGTCAGCAACACCACCACCTGGCTCACCAACAACCATCTCCACAATGTCCCGTGGAAGCGTTCAGCTTTCCATCTCCCAAACACTTGAGAGGAAGAGGAAGTACCCCCCTACCCACCCGCGATCCCTGGCCCTGAATGCCAGCATTTCAAAATTATTGGCCTTTGAAATGCTGTCATTCCGTCTGGTGGAGACGCACAGTTTTAAAAACCTTATGTCGGTGGCTGTCCCACAGTACGTCGTGCCCAGCCGCCACTACTTTTCCAGGCAAGCCATCCCTTCCCTGCACAACCAAGTGGGGGAAAAAATCAGGTGTGCACTGCGCAACGCCATCTGTGCCAAGGTCCACCTAACTACCGATACGTGGACCAGTAAGCACGGTCAGGGGCGTTATATCTCCCTAACGGCACACTGGGTAAATGCAGTGGCGGATGGGCCTGAGGCGGATAGCAATTTGGCGCATGTCCTTCCACCACCGAGGATTGCAGGGCGCTTCAGTTTGCCTCTTGTTCCTAACTCCTCCTACTCCGCTTCCTCATCCTCTACCGCCTCCTCATCCGGACAGCGTAACACCTTCACCACCAACTTCAGCACGGCCAGGGGTAAACGACAGCAGGCAGTTTTACAACTTGCCTGTTTGGGGGACAAACCACACACCGCGCAGGAGTTGTGGAGGAGCATGGAACAGCAGACAAATGAGTGGTTGCTGCCAGCGAGCCTCAAGCCCGGCCTGGTGGTGTGCGATAACGGGAGAAATCTCATAGCAGCTCTGGGCCTAGCCGGTTTGACGCACATCCCTTGCCTGGCGCATGTGCTAAATTTGGTGGTGCAGAGGTTCCTTAAAAACTACCCCGATATGTCAGAGCTGCTGCAGAAAGTGCGGGCCGTTTGTGCGCACTTTCGGCGTTCTCACCCTGCTGCTGCTCGCCTGGCAGCGCTGCAGCGTAACTTCGGCCTTCCCGCTCACCGCCTCATATGTGACGTGCCCACAAGGTGGTACTCCACCTTGCACATGCTGGAAAGACTGTGCGAGCAGCAGCAGGCCATAGTGGAGTTTCAGCTGCAGCACGCACGCGTGAGTCGCTCTGCGGAACAGCACCACTTCACCACCAATAACTGGGCCTCCATGCGAGACCTGTGTGCCTTGTTGCGCTGTTTTGAGTACTCCACCAACATGGCCAGTGGCAATGACGCCGTTCTCAGCTTAACTATCCCACTTCTATGCCTCCTTGAAAAAACAATTCGGGCGATGATGGAAGAGGATGTGGCACAGGATGAGGAGGAGGAGGAGGATGAAGAGGTAACATTTCCAAGGCTTTCAGGGCAGTCATTCGCAAGGGGCTCCGAGGGTGGGTTCCTGCACACACAAACGCCAGGGACACAATTGTCCAGCAGGGGCACATTTCTGGAGGATGAGGAGGATGAGGAGGAGGAGGAGCTGGAGGAGGAGATGGAACCATGTTCACAGCAGGGTGGCACCCAGGCCAGCTCATGGCCATCACTGGTGCGTGGCTGGGGGGATACAGAGGACACGGACGATACACCTCCCACAGAGGACAGCCTTTCGTTGCCTCTGGGCAGCCTGGCACACATGAGCGATTACATGCTGCAGTGTCTCCACAACGACCGCCGAGACATTCTAACTTGTGCTGATTACTGGGTGGCCACGCTGCTGGATCCCCGTTACAAGGACAACGTACCGTCCTTAATTCACTCACTGGAGCGCGATCGCAAGATGCGCGAGTACAAGCGCACGCTGGTAGACGCCATGCTGCTGGCATTCCCATCTGACAGCGGGGCTGCAGTGGAAGCACAAGGCAGAGGAGGAGGAGGAGGTCGCCAACGCAACCAGGGCACCGCCAGCACCTCAGAAGGCAGGGTTAGCATGGCCGAAATGTGGAAAAGCTTTGTCAGCACGCCACAACAAACAGCAGCACCAGCAGCTCAGATGGAACGTCTTAGCAGGAGGCAGCATTTTACCAACATGGTGGAGCAGTATGTGTGCACACGCCTACATGTAGTGAATGAGGGGTCTGCCCCCTTCAACTTCTGGGTCTCCAAATTGGGCACATGGCCTGAGCTTGCCCTTTATGCCCTTTACGCCTTGGAGGTGCTGGCGTGCCCTGCAGCCAGTGTATTATCTGAACGGGTATTTAGCACGGCTGGGGGCGTTATAACAGACAAGCGCAGCCGCCTGTCCAGAGACAATGTGGACAAGCTCACGTTCATTAAAATGAACCAGGCATGGATCCCACGGGACTTTTCCGTACCTTGTGCAGAATAGCAATGGATACCGACCTTACCCACCCATTGTTCCATTTTTGCTCTTTCTCACTCTTTTGGGGTGTACCCTCATTTAAAATTTGTGAAAAGAAGCAGTGTTGGCTACCTCATCCTCCTCCTCAGGGCCAGATTAACGTAGGGGCTATTGGAGCTGCAGCTCCAGGCCCCTACCTTTTATATAGGCCCCGGGTTGGCCATATTCACTGTTACCGCTCTTCTGTCACTTGTAAACACAGAAGTCTGGCTTCTATGCTCGCTTCCCCAGGCAGCACCCTCAGAACCTCCCCACACAGCGCGAAGGCCGGACAAGGAGGGACAGTTGCCGATGCATGGATGTGTTTATGGGCTTCAGAGACAGCATCCCATGTTGAATTAGGCATGCATGGCTGCACCCTTCCTCCTCTGGGTGCATGGCAAGGCACGGCCCTTAAGGCCCTTCAAAATCCTCAGCACCAAGCCCATGATGCTCTTAATCCGGCCCTGGTCCTCCTCCACCGCCGCTTCCACCTACACCACCCATAGGTGTGCGCAGCCTATTGCATTAAGGTGTGCACCCCAAAGTTGAAATACACATGCATGTGTTTGCCAGCAGGGAGAGTAATGTATCGGGGCCATGTACCTGTAGGCAAAGAGAAATAGAGCAGAGCAGGTCCGAGGGAGATCTTTCCCATCTCCTCACTGGCAATGCTATGTGCCCTAGGTGATTAGGGTGTGCCCAGGCACACCCGGCACACCCTGTGCGCATGCCTATGTCACCGCCACATCCACCACCACCTCAACCTCCCTCCTACTCCATATGGGCCTCGTCCTTCAGAGATGAAGAAGAACATTGTTTTATTTTTCTGTTTTTTTTTGTTGTTTTAAGTTATTTCCCTATCCACATTTGTTTGCAGAGCACTTGCCATGCTCTTAATTACGTTTTGCTGCCATTTGCAGCACTCTAGCCCTTTCCTTTGGTGTTTTAGAGCCATTTTAGTGCCTTAAAGTTCGGGTCCCCATTGACTTCAATGGGGTTCGGTGTCCGGAAAAGTTCGGTAAAAGTCCGGGACACGGACCCGGACTTTTTTTTAAAGTTCGGCCGAACCCGTCGAACACGGACATCTAGGTGTCCGCTCAACCCTAATAGCGACTCATCGAGCACGCATTGATCCAGATCACGGTGAGTGTATGTTTTATCGTTGCTTTCTATTCCCTCATGCTTCATGGCTAACACCACACAATCCACGCCCCCCGCTAAAGGAGGTATCCCACAACACTCAAGGCCTGAATTCACCAGTTTTACAGCATTTTCATACTCACAAGGTGGATGTAGTATTGCTTTAAGAGACCCACTTTCCTAAACGGTACTGCCCTTCATTTATTCACCCTAAATTCCCTACATTTTTCCTGGACAATGCAGAAGATGAAACTAAGAGGGTGGAGATCTTAATTTCACTAAGCTGTAAGTTCTCGCTCCTAGCTGAACAGATCCAGAGGACATATTTATTCTTGCTAAAGGGGCTACTGATGGTCAAATATTCTCATTTTCATTTATCTCTTATTACGTGCCTAATCAGGGTCAGACACAATTATTTCAAACCATTTTTTTTTTTAATTTTGAATCCCTCTCGGGAAGCGCCTCATACGTCCCCCTAAACAGAGTTTACCTATTCTCACATTGGTATCTCAACAGGGCCTGATAGACATTTGGAGAAAGATCAACCCAATGCTATGCGACTTCACCAATTTCTCCCACCCCCATCAATACATTTCAAGGATCAACTATATCCTCATCTCTGCTAAGCATGTACCCCTAGCCTCTAAATCTTATATAAGAGACTCAGCTTGGTCTGACCACTCCAACCCTCCAACGTCTCAGGTCAAAGAGGAGACTTCAAATGGAGACTCAATAAATCCATTCTCATTGACCCCCATAAGAACAATAGAGATTGAGAAGGCCATTCAAGAGTATTTTCTCCTCAATGACAATCAAGAGGTTTCACCAGAAACCCTATGGGGAGCCCACAAAACCACCATTAGGGAAAAACTCATCCAAATTGCTTCTCAAATCCACAGGGCTAACCGAGCTGAAGTCGATAAGCTAGAAAGGGACTTCTGGGCACTATGCAAGTCACATAAAATCAGACTCAAATCAGTCTCCATGGAGATTATCGATGCTGCCCGGACGGCCCTTAACTTAGCACTCATTTCCAGGACAGAGTTTGTGCTGGAGTAAAGCATGATTTTATTGTCAAAAGGACAAATTGGGGACAATGCTAGCAGACAGGCTCACATCTAAATTTAGCACTCATACTTTACCTAAAATTAAGATAGCAGGAGGTACTTTATTCCAAAATCCAAAGTGAGACCTTTAAGAATTTTACCAAAAACTTTACAACCTAGGTACAAACCCATCTAAATCCGACATTGATCATTTTCTAGACTCAGTTCAGGTTCCCAAATTGGAAGAGCGCCATCGACAGAGATTAGAACAATCAATCTCTGCTGATGAAGTATCACTTGTGATTAAAAACCTTAAAAGTCACTCTACCCCAGGCCCTGATGACTTCTCTATCCCATACTACAAAGCAATAGAAATCACTAGATATAGCTAACAGAGAACACCCTGATATACAGGGAGTTAGTTGCGGACCTCATATCCATAAATGTGCCCTTTTTTGCTGATGACCTCCTGTTGTTTGTGTCTTCTCCGTTGGTTTCTCTCTCCCCGTTGGTTTCTCTCTCCAATGTCTGTCAGGTCCTAGGGATCTTTGCCAAGGCATCAGGCCTATGGCTAAACTACAATAAATCACAAGCTTTAAACATTAATCTACCACCTCCCCTGGTCGCAACACTTCGGGGACAGTTTGACTTTGCATGGAGTGAATGAATGATTCCCTATTTGGAGTTAACCTAGCTTGTGGGATATACCAACTTTTTGCAGCTAATTGCCTAGGAGTTAACCTAGCTTGTGGGATATACCAACTTTTTGCAGCTAATTGCCCCCCCCCCCCCCACTGAGAAAAGTAGAATCCAAACTAGCTCGATGGGTGGGCACATCTGGACTTGTCCTGGCTAGGTTGAATAAACTCTGTCAAGGTGACACTGCTTCCTTGAATTTTCTATTTTTTTAGATCCTTTCCTATCCCAATCCCTGGAGAGTACCTGAAACGACTGCAAGCCAAAATTGTTAAATTCACTTGGGGGTCAAGGAGACACCGCCTGCCTGAAGCAGTGCTTTTCTGTTGCCCTAAACAAGGTAGCATGGGTTTGCCGAACCTCGTGTGGTATTATCAGGTGGCTCAACTACTCCAAATATCTCGGGACTCCCCGATTGGATAGGTATGGAAAGGTATGGAAAGACAAGCGGTCCATCACCATACTTTAGACTACCTGTTATGGTTCCCTCCTAAATTAAGACCTGCAGTTCTTGCCCCAGCCCTCTGACACTCTTTTGCTATATGGGACACTCTCAGGACCCACACACAACTAATATCCTTCATCAGGCCCTTAGCCCATATCTTCAGGGACCCTCAATTTCCCGCGGGCATGGAAATACAGGCATGTATATATATATATATATATATATATATAAATGTTTCTTCATATGTTGTGTGTGCTGTGATCAAGGCTCATCGCCTACATGCATTAGCCACCTTGTTTTTTTTTTACTCACTGAGGGGTGACAATAAAGAATTGGAAGATTTAAACAGAGTTTCCGGCTGTCTTTTGCTTGGTATGGAAATATAGGCCTTTAGGTGGTGGCTTGATAAAATATTATTTGGAATTGGCCACTTTTTTCTACCTTCTGGCCCAATCTCTAAAGAATATTGTGCTAGTAAACTTAACATGCCCGAGTCTGAGAAGTTGAGGTTCACTCAAATTACTCAATTTCTTCATACACTGTGGACACAAAACCCAACCCACTCGTTATCGCTCCCTACAAAAATTGGTGTGGTTAAGCCATGGAGTGTAGGGGGAAATTTCAGTGATATACAGCTCACTTTCCTCAGCCCAGACTAAGACCCCTTTCATGTAGTGATGGACGAACATCGGCCGGGGCGGTTCGCGAACGCCAGACGCAAATTTTCTCAAAAGAGTTCGCGACGGGCCCCATTGACTTTAATGGGAGGCGAACTTTAAAAACAGTTAGGTCATATTTGCAGCCACAAAAGATGTACTAGCTGTGCACAAATAGTCCCAGCACATGGACAATGTCATAACAGAAGTATTGCAATTGAAAAAGTTGCCCTAAATTTTTTTTTTTTTTTTACAGCAAATAATATATATATTTTTTTTCATAAATCAGCCAGAACTGACAGCAGCCGGTAAATACATTGTCTAATACATATAGGGTCCATTGATCTGTTAAATGGGTCCGCATCCATTCCACAATTTGGCGGAACCTTTACAGACCCATTGTTTTTCATTTCCAGTCTGAAAAATTAGGCATTCACAGGATAAAGAAGTAAGTGTCGGCCATTCCAGGCCCAAAAAATTAGCCCACATGCGTTTACCTGACAGCTAAGAACGCAGTTTTCTGTGGCTGAAGGTACATTAGGCATTCACAGGTAACAGAAGTAAGTGTCGGCCAGTATTGGTCCCAAAAATTAGCCCACATGGGTTTACCTGACAGCTAAGAATGTAGTATTCTGTGGCTGAAGGTACATTAGGCATTCACATAGTATACAGAAGTAAGTGGTGGCCTGTATAGGCTCCAAACATTAGCTCACATGGGTTGAACTGACAGCAAAGAACTTATTTTTTGATGGCTAGAGGTACAGTAGGCGTTCACAGGATACAGAAGTAAGTGGCGGCCTGTATAGGCTGCAAAAATTAGCTCACATGGGTTGAACTGACAGTAAAAAACATCGTTTTTGATGGCTAGAGGTATGGTAGGCATTCACAGTACACAGAACCGTCAGTGTCGGCCTGTATAGGCTCCAAAAATTAGCTCACATGGTTTGAACTGACAGCAAAAACCGTCGTTTTTGATGGCTAGAGGTACGGTAGACGTTCACAGTACACAGAATGGTAAGTGTCGACCTGTATAGGCTCCAAAAATTAGCTCACATGGTTTGAACTGACAGCAAAGAATTTAATATTTGGTGGCTGGAGGTACATTAGGCATTCACAGAAAAAATAACTGTCGGCCCTGAAAGGCCCAAAAAATTGCCATTCAATGGACATGAAATGCCTTTTATGCCGCTGTATGTAGCGAAACCAAGGACCAGGAATTGTTGTGGGTGGAGGAATTTCGATGAAACCTGGTCTACTGGTCACGTGTGTTGAATTCCTCAGAGATCCATGCCTCATTCATTTTTTAAATGTGAGGTAGTCTACACTGTCATGAGCTAGGCGAGTGCGCTCATCGGTCACGATCCCCCTTGCTGCGCTGAACGTCATTTCAGACAGGACACTGGATGGGGGGCAAGCCAACATTTCCATTGCAAATTGTGCAAGCTCTGGCCAGAGGTCAAGCCTGCCCACCCAGTAGTCCAGTGGTTCATCACTCCTCAGAGCGTCCACATCAGCCGCTAACCCGATGTAGCCGGACACCTGTCGGTCTAGGCGTTCCCTCATGCTGGATCCGGAGTACAGCTGTCGATGGTTCGGCTGAAAGAAGGATCTCATATCTGAAGTGACCAAGACATCATTCAACCGCCCTCTTCTTGCAGGTGCTGTTGGATTGCTACCCGCAACTATCTCTCTGTGACTGGAAATTCCTCTGCCAGCGCACAGAAAAGCAGAATGCAGCATTTCCCTCAGCAAGGCCTGGAAGTGCTGCATTCTGACCGCCCTCTGTGATTGTGGTAACATTTCCGCCATTTTGTGTTTGTACCGGGGGTCCAAGTACGTTGCCACCCAGTACTGGTCCTTGGCCTTTATGCGTTTTATACGGGGGTCCCCCTTAAAACACTGCAGCATGTAGGCCCCCATTCCCACTAAATTGGAAGCGGTATAGTGGCCTGCTTCCAGCTCATCATCCAGGATAATGTCGTCCTCGTTCTCCTTCCCCCATCCACGCATAACACCAGGAATCCCAGAAAGGTTTAAAGCATGCTCTTCTTCCTCCTCCTCATCCCCCCCCCAGCACCATCCTCCTCCTCTGACTCCTCTTCAGACTCCTGCTGTTGATTTGTCTCAGATGGAGTAGCACCCACTGGGAATTCATCCAACATTACGACTTCCTGATCTTCCTACTCCTGGTCCTCGACGGCTTGATCAATGACACAACACAATGCACGCTCCAGAAAGAAGGTGTAAGGTATGATGTCACTTATGGCGCCCTGGCCATGACTGACCAGTTTGGTGATCTCATCGAATGGCCGCAGAAGTCTGCATGCGTTCCGCATGAGCAGCCACTGGCGAGGTGAAAAAAACCCAAGCTCCCCAGAACCTGTCCTGCCGCCGAGTTCGAACAGGTAGTCATTAACTGCCCGTTTCTGCTGGAGCAGCCTATCGAGCATATGCAACGTTGAGTTCCATTGCATCGGGCAGTCACAATAAGACGCCTGAGGGGCAGGTTGTGTCGCCGCTGAATCTCAGCAAAGCAAGCCATGGCTGTGTAAGATCTTCGGAAATGGCCCGAGATTTTCCTGGCCTGCCACAAGATGTCCTGGACCCCAGGGTATTTGCCAACGAATCGCTGCACCACCAAGTTCAGGACGTGTGCCATGCATGGCACGTGTGTTATTTTGCCCTGTTTCAGCGCGCTCAGCAGATTGGTACCGTTGTCGCACACCACTTTACCAACTGACAAATTCAGCGGTCTCAGCCACTGATCTGCGCTGAAAGGAGTGAAGGACCAGTGTTGGTCTTGGCTTCCAGGCACAACAGACACAGCACAGCGTGGCAACGTCTCACCTGGCTTGTGGAATAGGTTCTGGGGATCTTGGGCAGCGCAGGAGTAGAGACGGTAGCAGCGGAAGAGGAGGAGTCAGCCGAGGAGGAGAGGGAGGATGGAGGAGGAGGAGGATAAGAAGAGGCAGGCCTGCTTGCAATTCGTGGCGGTACAACTAAATCTACAGGGGTGCCACGGGTTTCATGCTTAACGGCCGTCAGAAGGTTCACCCAGTGGGCAGTAAAAGTGATATACCTTCCCTGCCTGTGTTTGCTAGACCATGTGTCTGTGTAGATAACACCCCGCTTCAATCTGTGGTATTGGGGGGCCACAGGTTTATCACACCAGTTCTACAAATAATTGGCCAGTATCTGTTGTCAATGTGTGTAGCACAGTTAACACAGCAAAAGAGGCCACATTTTTGCAGGACTAAAATACAATCTTAGGAAAGTGTACTGTTAAATAACACCCGCTTCAATATGTGCTATTGGGGGGCCACTGGTCGATCACACCAGTTGTTCAAAAAATTGGCCAGTGAGTTTGGCACTGTGTGTATCAGACTTCACTCAGCAAAAGAGGCAATATTGTTGCAGGATACAAATACACTTATAAAAGTATACTCAGATAACACCCCACTTCAATATGTGGTATTGGGGGGGCACTGGTTTATCACACCAGTTGTTCAAAAAATTGGCCAGTGAGTTTGGTGCTGTGTGTACCAGACCTCACTCAGCAAACTAGGCAATATTGTTGCATGACACAAATACACTTGTAAAAGTATACTCAGATTGGCTCCAAAAATAAGCTCACATGGTTTGAACTGACAGCAAAGAACGTAGTATATGATGGCTAGAGGTACAGTA
This sequence comes from Pelophylax lessonae, assembly GCF_965119305.1. Taxonomy (NCBI): domain Eukaryota; kingdom Metazoa; phylum Chordata; class Amphibia; order Anura; family Ranidae; genus Pelophylax; species Pelophylax lessonae. Next base: position 110,352,868 of record NC_138773.1, on the reverse strand, counting down.
GGCGTTCACAGTATACAGAAGTAGGTGGCGGGCTGTATAGGCTGCAAAAATGAGCTCACATGGGTTGAACTGACAGCAAAGAACGTAGTATATGATGGCTAGAGGTACAGTGGGCGTTCACAGTATACACAAGTTGGTGGCGGGCTGTATAAGCCACAAAAATGAGCTCACATGGGTTGAACTGACAGCAAAGAACGAAGTTTATGATGGCTAGAGGTACAGTAGGCATTCACAGTATACACATGTTGGTGGCGGGCTGTATAGGCCGCAAAAATGAGCTCACATGGGTTGAACTGACAGCAAAGAACGTAGTATATGATGGCTAGAGGTACAGTAGGCGTTCACAGTATACACAAGTTGGTGGCGGGCTGTATAGGCCGCAAAAATGAGCTCACGCGGGTTGAACTGACAGCAAAGAACGTAGTATATGATGGCTAGAGGTACAGTAGGCATTCACAGTACACAGAACAGTAAGTGTCGGCCTGTATAGGCTGCAAAAATTAGCCATTCAATGGACATGAAATGCCTTTTATGCCGCTGTATTTAGCGAAGCCAAGGACCAGGAATTGTTGTGGGTGGATGGCGGTCTTTCGGATATTTGTGGCCTGGCATGAGGAATTTCGATGAAACCTGGTCTACTGGTCACATGTGTTGAATTCCTCAGAGATCCATGCCTCATTCATTTTTATAAATGTGAGGTAGTCTACACTGTCATGAGCTAGGCGAGTGCGCTTATCGGTCACGATCCCCCCTGCTGCGCTGAACGTCCTTTCGGACAGGACACTGGACGGGGGGCAAGCCAACAGTTCCATTGAAAATTGTGCAAGCTCGGGCCAGAGGTCAAGCCTGCCCACCCAGTAGTCCAGTGGTTCATCACTCCTCAGAACGTCCACATCGGCCGTTAACCCGATGTAGTCGGACACCTGTTGGCCACCTTTTTTTACGCTCCAACATTTGTGCCACAGAAGCCTGCCTTTTTCCAGAACAACGTGATGATGGCATCATGGAAGGTGGAGTGTTGGACAACTGTGAGGAGACAGGAGAAGGAGAAGGGGGAGGAGAAGGAGAAGGGGGAGGAGAAGGAGAAGAGGCTGGACGGTGAGAGCATGGAGTGTGGTTTTGTGGGTTCTGACAGTTTTGCTCCCATTGGGCTTGGTGATGGGATTTCAGGTGCCTTCTTAAGGCGGTTGTCCCTAGGTGAGTGTTGGGCTTACCGCGACTTATGCGTTGACTGCAAAGGCTGCAGATGGCAACACTGGTGTCAGCAACGGACACATTAAAAAAAGCCCACACTGCGGAGCCATGTGCCGGGTGTCCTGGGAGCGCCAGATGTGACTGTACATGGTTGATGGCTCGCTCCTGATACATTTGCAGTCTGATTTGTACCTCTTGTGCAATGCAAGTTCTGCCTGCCTCTCCTCCCTATCTGCCGGCCTGTCAGTCCGCCAGTTCTACAAATAATTGGCCAGTAACTGTTGTCACTGTGTGTAGCACAGTTAACACAGCAAAAGAGGCCAAATTTTTGCAGGACTAAAATACAATCTTAGAACAGGTTTATTACACCAGTTCTACAAATAATTGGCCAGTAACTGTTGTTAACTGTTGTTACTGTGTAGCACTTTTTACACAACGAGAGGCCAAATTTTTGCAGGACTAAAATACACTCATAGAAAATTATACTGTTAAATAACACCCCACTTCAATATGTGGCATGGGGGGGGGGCATTGGTGTAGCACCCCAGTTCCAAAAATCGGCCAGTGAGTTTGGCGCTGTGTGTACCAGACTTCACTCAGCAAACTAGGCAATATTGTTGCATGACACAAATACACTTGAAAAAGTTTACTCAGATAACACCCCACTTCAATATGTGGTATTGGGGGACCACAGGTTTATTACACCAGTTCTACAAATAATTGGCCAGTAACTTTTGTCACTGTGTGTAGCACTGTTTACACAGCAAGAGGTCAAATTTTTGCAGGACTAAAATACACTCTTAGAAAATTATACTGTTAAATAACACCCCACTTAAATATGTGGCATTGGGGGGGCCACAGGTTTATTACATCAGTTCTACAAATAATTGGCCCAGAACCTTTTGTCACTGTGTGTAGCACTGTTTACACAGCGAGAGGCCACATTTTTGCCGGACTAAAATACACTCTTAGAAAATTATACTGTTAAATAACACCCCACTTCAATATGTGGAAATTGGGGGGGGGGGCATTGGTGTAGCACACCAGTTCAAAAAATTGGCCAGTGAGTTTGGCGCTGTGTGTACCAGACTTCACTCAGCAAACTAGGCAATATTGTTGCGTGACACAAATACACTTGAAAAAGTTTACTCAGATAACACCCCACTTCAATATGTGGCATTGGGGGGGGGGGGGGGGAATTGGTCTATCACACCAGTTATAATACATTATAAGTGCTTTTGTCACTGTGTGTAGTGTTGCTGCAGAAACGCTCAGTCTCAACATCACACCTGTCACAATGCTGCACAGTGCACAATAATAGTACTAATCCACTATAATATGCTTTCTACAAAGTATATTATACTGTGGATTACCCCCCTCCCCCCCCCCCCTTTTTAGTGCACTGCACAGCAATACCAAAAAATTTGCAGCCCTTTACATGCCTTTTGTGGACATTAACAGGGGGAGCGATGGCAAGTTGCACTTTTAAACTACTTCAGACTTGTCAGATTTTCACTGTGCGACTCACTTAAGGTGATATTAAACCCTCAGTTTTTCCATTTCCAGCTGCTGATTTAATCATTTACTTTGTAGCTTCTTTATCTTTTAATCCTTGCCTATGTTCCAGTTTAAGCTGGTGCCTTTATCACTTCCCCCTAGCTTCTTGTTATAGGGTGGCTCCTATGTCTAGGAGTTTGAGTCGCCCTGCATGCAGGGACTAGAGCTATGTATCCCTAGACTGTGTGCATCAATAGAAACACACAGCCCCATAGCCTAGGATGGCAAGGCACTCCCCTGCAGCTCCATCCTCCTCCCCCATCCCTCTTCAAGCTAAGACACTGACTGGAGACCGCACTGCTCACTGTTAACTCTTTCTTGTAAACAAGGAAGTTCAAGAAGAAGGAAGATCAGGAAAGCAGTGATGAAAGACCAAGAGCCAGCAGCACTGAAAGTTGTAAACTGTAAGTATTTTAACAGTTTATTGTGTAACGTTTATTTTATTTAGCATCTTGAAGCCTTGCCCCACAACTTTTGAACTTGACAAAGACGGACACGTTGGAAAGGAGTCATGATGTGTGTTTATTGCAACACTGTGAATAGTAGCCAAATGGTTGTGGTTTAAAGTGGTTTGGTTAAAGTTACATCTCTGCAATATTTAGTGACACAGAAATGGTATGTCCAATAAATTCTATACAGATGTAGCACCCTACAAGGTAGGTGCTAGGCAAAAGGTTAGTGGGCCTTGGCTGCCTAACAGCAGGGCCATGATTTTCAGCTGGGCTGTCATGTCTCCCAGGTGTGGCTGCTGAGCGGGGAGTCTCCCCACTGGCTCCATGAGAGGGTTCTTATTGGGCGGTGGAGGAAACCCAATCAGTGGCTCTTTCAGGCCTGTATCTACCCCAGAAGGCAGATTTTGCCGCAGCAGATTCTGGGAGTGGGTATAAGTTTGAGGGGAACGCATGACGCAGCATCTTGGGCAGGAAGCAGAGTCCCAGGAGAGAGAGTATGGCTGTCTCTCCTCCTGTCAGAAGGATCGGGTGTCTTGGGTGGCTGCCTGAGAGTACAGAGAGAGCTGAGCTGCAGAGAGGATCCAGTGTGCCAAGGACCAGTGTAGATAGAGGGGTTCAGTTCCAGGAAAGCATTCCAAGTTCGTCAGTACTGTGAATTGCCCCTGAAGGGTCTGCCTAGTGTAGAGGGGACCACTCCGGCGAAGGTCCCAGGAATCCAGGAGCCAGCTAGTGTCAAAGGGGGTGCCTAGTGAGAGGACCCTGAAGTGTCAGAGGGGGTGCCTAGTGAGAGGACCCTGAAAGTGTAGAGGGAGCACCAGCAGTTGGGCCCTGAAGAGTTAAGTGTGCAGTGTACAGTGTTAAGGGTTGCAGCAGCACAAGCAGTTACAAGGAGCTACCTCAGTCAGCGAAGGGCTGGAGGGAGCCATTCGCAGGACTTTTGAGCTAGACAGAGTGCCAAGAGTCAAGTGTTACTACAGTCCTGGATCTTCTGAGTTAACCAAGGAGTTAAAGTCGAAGTTTCAGCACATTTCAGCAAAATAATATTTTCAAGCGTCAGGAAGCGTTGGTTGGCATTCAGCTGGCGTCAGGACAGCGCTAACAGGCATTTTTCCACAAAGTGTCCCCATTAAACCTAGTTGAGCCAGAGGAGTATCCCACTCATTCCCTTCTCCCATCCCCATTACAAAATAAACAAAACAGACCAAAGATGCCAGAAGGGTCTTTGTCTCAGCTCTCACACTTGGGTTTTCAACTTCAATGTGTTGGAAGTGTTACCGGTAACAATGGCAGACCCATATCAGGCCCAATGCCTGGAAATCCTGCTACACAGAGTATAGTAGTTACCCACTGTATTGACTTGTCAGTTAGTACAGTATAAAGTATAATGAACATTCTGCTACACAAACAGCAAGGTCATTATTGCAGATAGTTACATATGATAGGAAATATTTACTCATGCTGTCAACCCTACCTTGGCTTTTGCAGGTTCAGAAACACTGAACCTGAAGTGAATGGATGTTTTTTGCTCTGCTAAACCACCCAATACTATGTAAATTGCAATAAACAAAAGTATTACATTGAAAAATAACTTTACAACTAAATCTGTTATAAATAATAACTCAAAATAGTGTTCACTTAAAATAGTAAATTTACATTTTTAAATAACCAAAATAACTCACTGAAACTGAATTATATGCAGAGATATAAATTATAAACAACCCACCATTTTTATTACCCTAAACAATACAAAAAAAAAGATATGCTCCAGCACAATAGCAAAGTATACTAAACTAAATTAGTTTAAAATAAAAACATCATTGTCCCTGCTGGTGTCGGCTGCGAGGAGTTGCTGTTGGATCTATTTTCCACTTTGCAGCAGTTTTATTGCTTGGCTGAGCTCAAGTCTGCTTTTTGAAACAAAGAGGAAAATCTCTTTTGGGAAACATTTGCACTCTTTTTTTGTTATGTAGAAGCAAATGAAGCCACCTGGGACACTTTTTTATGGATGTGGATGTTTTTTTCACTGCTAGGCCCAGCGGTGGATTGTGTTGCAGCAGCCATACTTTGTTTCCTTCTCTCCTGAGTTTCAGTGTCTGTAGTTGCAGTTTCTGACTCTTCTGCTGGTCCAGATACGATCTGCTTCTTTATAGATAAAACCACAAATGTAGCTGACTTTGCCTTTTTAAAAAGCTGAAGGGATGGCTGCCATCAGTAACACTTCATTTATGAGAATATGATTTATCTTGCTTGCAAGCACTGCATAAAATCTGATTCTTAAAGTATATGCCGAGACAAAATTTAAAAAGAAAGTATTTCATAGAACTTTGCAATATATGCTTATTTCTCCTTGCTTCATTCTTTTAAACACATGACAATACAGAAAAATTACTACTGATGTGCCAGAAATATAGTGTACATAGCTTTCTCTTTGACATGACAACACAGATTAGTTGAATGAATAAATGCAAATAGACTGATTACTTTGCAAGTGCTTCAATAATGGGAAGTTCTGATGATTCCATTATCAAATGCAAAAATGCTGTTTTTTTTTTTTTTTTTCCTTGCATGTGACTGTGTCTTCTTTGCAAAGTGAAGCTTCATCTCATGGACTAAGCTCTGGAGCAAATGCACTTTCAAAGAGCACAGTCTATTTGCCTTTAGTAAATGAACCCCAGTGCATTTTAGGCTCTGAATTGTATGGGTTGTTAGTTCATTGTTTGGTTTTATATAGATTACTTTTGTGACCTCTTCATTTGCACCTGGTTGTTGAGTTAGTAGATTTATACCAGGGAGCTCCAGTGGTCTGTGATAAGCTTCCTGCTTATGCTAAACAGCCTTTCATGTGATGCATTTCTATGTGGAACAAGATTAATAAATTTACCCAGTTGGCTGAGCACTCTGTACTTGCTCTGTCCTGTTATGGGATTTACACTGCTCAAAAAAAATTAAAGGAACATTTTAAAAACACATCAGATCTCAATGAGGAAAAATATCATGCTGAATAACTATACTTATATGGACTGGGTAATGTGTTAGGAACTAAAGGATGCCACATCGTTTGAAAGAAATGAAAATTAACAACCTACAGAGAATAGAAATTGACAATTACACCATCTCAGGGCTGAATTCAAAGACACCCCAAAAATCAAAGTGAAAAAATGATACAGTAGGTTTACCATTTTGCTGAAATTTCATTGCAGCAACTCAAAATGGTACTCAGTAGTTTGCATGGCCCCCGCGTGCTTGTATGCATGCCAGACAATGCCAGGGCATGCTCCTAATGAGACAACAGGTGGTGTCCTGGGGTATTTCTTCCCAGATCTGGACCAGGGCATCACTGAGCTCCTGAATAGACTGAGGTACAACCTGGCAGCGTCGGATGGACTGAAACATAATGTCCCAGAGCAGGGGTCCAGTCCTGGGAAAAAAAGTGTGGGAACTCACCCAAGATTTCCTCCCCCACCTGAAAAATAAAAGTGTGTGTGTATATACGTACTCCTTTTTTAACAAAGTGCACCATTTATTGTGCCACTTTATGAGGACACCTCCGAAATTCACATGCATTAAATAAATAAATATAGCACAGATGTAACAACAAAATCATTTAACCTGTATGTTATACTAAAAAAAAAAAAAAACACCACAATATGTGATAGCTGTTCCCTCGCAGCGCATTTCTAAAACAAGTTGCAATGACTGGAGGCCCATTAAATGTGGCCTTACCAGTGCCCATTAAATGCAGCCTGACCAGTGCCCAGTAATGCAGCCTGACCAGTGCTCATTAATGCAGCCTGACTAGTGCTCATCAATGCAGCTTGACCAGTGCTCATCAATGCAGCGTGACCAGTGACCAGCAAATGCAGCCTCACCAGTGCCCAGCAAATGCAGCCTCACCAGTGCCCAGCAAATGCAGCCTCACCAGTGCCCATTAAATGTGGCCTTACCAGTGCCCATTAAATGCAGCCTGACCAGTGCCCAGTAATGCAGCCTGACCAGTGCTCATTAATGCAGCCTGACTAGTGCTCATCAATGCAGCCTGACCAGTGCTCATCAATGCAGTGTGACCAGTGACCAGCAAATGCAGCCTCACCAGTGCCCAGCAAATGCAGCCTCACCAGTGCCCAGCAAATGCAGCCTCACCAGTGCCCATCAATGCAGCCTCACCAGTGCCCAGAAAATGCAGCCTCACCAGTGCCCAGCAAATACAGCCTCACCAGTGCCCAGCAATGCAGCCTCACCAGTGCCCAGCAATGCAGCCTCACCAGTGCCCAGCAATGCAGCCTGACAAGTGGCCATAAATGCAGCCTTACCAGTTCCCATAAATGCCCAACAATGCAGCCTTACCAGTGCCCATAAATGCCCAGCAATGTAGCCTCATTAGTGTCTGGATAGATAACACACATCGGCGATCTCCCTCTGTGTCGTGGATCTTGAATTTGAATATCCTGGCATGCCCGTCCTCCCCTCCCTCGGTCCTCCTCCTCCAGCAGCCACTGTAACAAGGTCTCACTTCCTATAATGCACATCACACTGATTCAATTTGCCTGCATTGGATCAGTGTTCAGCCTATCACTGGAGCCAGTCTAGGAGGCGGGACTTTGTTACAGCAGCCGCTGAAGGACCAAAGGAGGGGAGGACGGGCGTGCTGGGATGACACCCCCCATCAGGGGCGGACCGCCCCTGTTGACACGGACGTCCTCCCCTTCCTGCACACCCACAGCAGGGCCGATCCTTGGAGTCACAAAGGAACGGCTTTCCTGCTGTGGAAAAATTACAGGAACATTGTTCCCATGTGTTCCTGCAGGACTCAAGCCCTGCTCCTTCCCCCCAGCATTGGTGGTCAGTGGCAGGCTGTAGCCCCCCTCCTCCCCAGCATTGGTGGTCAGTGGTAGGCTGTAGGCCCCCTCCGCCCCAGCATTGGTGGTCAGTGGTAGACTGTAGCCCCCCATCCCCCCTAGCATTGGTGGTCAGTGGCAGGCTGTAGCCCCTTCCACCCCAGCATTGGTGGTCAGTGGTAGACTGTAGCCCTCCATCCCCCCTAGCATTGGTGGTCAGTGACAGGTTGTAGCCCCCCTCCCTCCCAGCATTGTTGGTCAGTGGTAGACTGTAGCCCCCCACCCCCCCCAGCATTGGTGGTCAGTGGAAGGCTGTAGCCCCCCTCCCTCCCAGCATTGGTGGTCAGTGGTAGACTGTAGACCCCCTTCCCCTCTAGCATTGGTGGTCAGAGCAGGCTGTAACCCCCCTCCCCCCCAGCATTGATGGTCAGTGGTAGACTGTAGCCCCCCCCCCCCCAGCATTGGTGGTCAGTGGTAGACTGTAGCCCCCCATCCCCCCCAGCATTGGTGGTCAGTGGCAGGCTGTAGCCCCCCTCCCCCCAGCATTGGTGGTCAGTGGTAGACTGTAGACCCCCATTCCCCCTAGCATTGGTGGTCAGTGGCAGGCTGTAGCCCCCTCCCCCCTAGCATTGGTAGTCAGTGGTAGACTGTAGCCCCCCACCCCCCAGCATTGGTGGTCAGTGGCAGGTTGTAGCCCTCCTACCTCCCAGAATTGGTGGTCAGTGGTAGACTGTAGCCCCCCATCCCCCCCAGCATTGGTGGTCAGTGGCAGGCTGTAGCCCCCCTCCCCCCCAGCATTGGTGGTCAGTGGTAGACTGTAGACCCCCATCCCCCCTAGCATTGGTGGTCAGTGGCAGGCTGTAGCCCCCTCCCCCCCAGCATTGGTAGTCAGTGGAAGACTGTAGCCCCCACCCCCCCCTAGCATTGGTGGTCAGTGGCAGGTTGTAGCCCTCCTACCTCCCTGAATTGGTGGTCAGTGGTAGACTGTAGCCCCCCATCCCCCTAGCATCGGTGGCCAGTGGCAGGCTGTAGCCCCCCTCCCTCCCAATATTGGTGATCAGTGGTAGGAGGTTGTAGCCCCCCCAAGCAATGGTTGTGGGTGGTTTACTTACCTGATCACTCACTCCTATTGTCAGGTCATTTCAGAGCAGCACTCAGCTCTGTTACTCAGTGAGAATCTCCATCCCCCTCTTCTCTCACCCGAGCACTCTGATTGGCCGCCTGCGCAGTGTCAAGACTGACATCGCTCTGTCCCATTGGCCGATGCCTTCCCTGCCTGTGATTGGCTGCCGCCTCCCCACTCACCTTAGGTTTGAATATCCCGGCTCGCCCCGCCTCCTTTCCCTCGGTCCTCCTCCTTCAGCAGCCTCTTATAATACCCGTCACACTGATTCTATTACTGGAGCCGGTCTAGGAGGAGGGACTTTGTTACAGCGGCCGCTGGAGGAGGAGGACTGAGGGAGGGGAGGACGGGCGTGTCGGGATGACACGCCCCCTGTTGACATGGACGCTCTCCCCTTCCTGCACACCCACAGCAGAGCCGATCCTCTGAGTCACGAGGGAACGGCGTTCCTGCTGTGGAAAAAGTACAGGAACGTTGTTCCCATGCGTTCCCGCAAGACTTGAGTAGTGTCACCAGAGGTGCTCTATTGGATTTATGTCAGGCGAGCGTGAGGGACAATCAAGCTGTATAGGCTTACGCGTTTCGAGGCGGCGCCTCTCCTTCTCAGAGCGTGGGGGACATTCAGTGGTATCAATTCCTTCATCCTCCAGGAACTGGCTGCATACCCTCACCACATGAGGACAGGTTTTTTTAGTGCACCAGGAGGAACCCAGGACCCTTTGCACCAGCGTAGGGTCTGACAATGGGTCAAAGGATTTCATCCTGATACCTAATTGCAGTCAGGGTGCCATTGCCTAGCCTGTGAATATCTGTGCGTCCCTCCCTGGATATGCCTCCCCAGACCATCACTGACCCACCCCCAAACCAGTCATGCTGAATGATGTTACAGGCAACATAACAATCTTCATGGCTTCTCCAGACCCTTTCACATCTGTCACATGTACTCAGGGTGAACTTGCTCTCATCTGTGAAAAGCACAGGGTGCTAGTGGCAGACCTGCCAATTTTGGTGTTCAATGGCAAATTTAAATCGAGCTCCATGGTGTCGAGCAGTAAGCAAAGGGCCTATTAGAGGATGTCGGACCCTCAGGTCACCCTCATAAAATCTTTTTCTAATTGTTTGGTCAGAAACATTCACACCAGTGGCCTGCTGGAGGTCATTTTGTAGGGCTTTGGCAGTATTCATCCTGTTTCTCCTTGCACAAAGGAGCAGATACCAGTCCAACTGATGGGTTAAGGACCCTCGACAGCCCTTTTCAGCTATCCTAGAGTAACTGCCTGTCCCCTGGAATCTCCTCCATGCTCTTGAGACTGTGCTGGGAGACACAGCAAACCTTCTGGAAGTGGCACGTATTAATGTGCCATCCTGGAGAAGTTGGACTGCCTGTGCAACTTCTATAGGGTCCAGGTATTGTCTCATGCTACCAGTAGTGACACTGACCCTAGCCAAATGCAAAACTTGTGAAAAACAGTCAGAAAAGACAAGTAGGCAAAAAAAAAAAAAAAAAATGGCAGTGGCCTTCACCTGTAAAACCATTCCTGTTTTGGAGGTCGTCTCGTTGTCATCCATGTAGTGCCCCTGTTGTTAATTTCATTATCACCAAAGCAGCTGAAATTGATTACCAACCCCCTCTGTTACCTAACTGACCAGATCAATATCTCAGGAGTTTAACTGACTTGGTCCTATACTCTGATAAAAAAAAAGTGTTCCTTTAATTATTTTGAGCTGTGTTATATGCAGTGTTGGTCATGTAACCTAAAAAAAGTAATTAGTTATAGTTACTTCTCCCAAAAAGTAACTGAGTTAGTGACTGAGTTACATCAGTAAAAAAGTAACTAATTACCAGGGAAAGTAACTATTGCGTTACTTTAAAAAAATAATCAAATATGTCAAATAACTTATATGCCCCTTGTATGCATGGTATTTGCTTAGTGGTATCTGTGTGGTATTTGCTGAGTGGTACCTGTGTGGTACACTGCCAGTGTATAGGGTGGGTGAGTAGGTGTATTTGGGGGTCAGTGGGTATATAGGGTGGGTGGGTAGGTGTATATAGGGGTCAGTGGGTGTATAGGGTGGGTAGTTAGGTGTATATAGGGGTCAGTGAGTGTATAGGGTGGGTAGGTGGTGGTGGTGGTGGCTGGTGGTGGTGTGGCGCACTGTGGGGGTCTGAGTCTTGAGTCCTCTTGACTGTGTGAGTAACCATATTTTGTTTTTTTTTTGTACCTGCTGCTGTCTGGGGTGGCTGGCTGCTGTTGGAGGCTGGTGGTGGTGTGGCACACTGGTGGTAGGGGTCTGAGTCCTGTGGTGTGGCACACTGGTGGTGGGGGTCTGAGTCCTGTGGTGTGGCACACTGGTGGTGGGGGTCTGAGTCCTGACTGAGTGTTCCTGTCTTGATTGTTTGTGACTGAGTTTTTCTTTTTTTTTTCTTTTTTGGTACCTGTTGTGCTGCTGCTGCAGTGCTGCCTGGCTGGCTGGTGGTGGTGGTGGCTGGCTGCTGGTGGTGGTGGCTGGCTTGGGACAGTGCAAGTCTTGATCAGTTTGTTTATGAGGCACAAAACCACATATAACTGGGAGATCAGAATGACTTGCTTTCACCAGAATTTCATTTTGTTGATTCATAACAAAGAACTGATCATCTCTGAACCACTTGCCGTAGGAGAAACCTTATTATCAGTCATCAAATGTCAAAGTCCATTTCTCTAACTTATCCTAATTAAATGCAGGCCAAGGACAAAGGCGTTCAGACTGCTACATCATTAGTCAGAGACTGCAACGTATTTGAAAACATATTCATTTTTCTAATGATTTGGAGTAATATCAGTGTAGACTTATTAAGAAATGCTGTAAAGAGTTTTATGTCCTTTATGCCATATTCATAAGTATCTATGTGAAAAGTGCTGTTTCTTGTCACATTTCAGCCTTCTATTCAAGATTTGTTTCCGTTCATGAAAGCTAAGTGCAGAACATATTATTAGAGGTCAGATATAGCAAATGTGATGTAATTATACTTAGCACTATGAGTAAAAACAGAATCATACAATTTAAAATGAATGTATATTTTATTTTTTATTTATTACAAGTGTTCATATAGTGTGACAATTTACCCATGGATTTACATATGGAATATATATATATATATATATATATATATATATATATATATATATATACACACAGTTGTGATCGAAAGTTTGGGCACCCCAGGTAAAAATTTGTATTAATGTGCATAAAGAAGCCAAGGAAAGATGGAAAAATCTCCACAAGGCATCAAATTACAGATTTGACATTCTTATAATATGTCAACAAAAGTTAGATTTTATTTCCATCATTGACACTTTCAAAATTACAGAAAACAAAAAAATTAAGCAGATGTGTTAAATTTGGTGTTATCACTCTCATTCTCTCATACTGGTCACTGGAAGTTCAACATGGCACCGCATGGCAAAGAACTCTCTGAGGATCTGAAAAAAAGAATTATTGCTCCACATAAATATGGCCTAGGCTATAAAAAGATTGCCAAGACCCTGAAACTGAGCTTCAGCATTGTGGCAAGACCATACTGCAGTTTAACAGGACAGGTTCCACTCAGAACAGGACTCGCCATGGTCGACCAAAGAAGTTGAGTGCATGTGCTCAGCATCATATCCAGAGGATGTCTTTGAGAAATAGATGTACGAGTGTTGCCGGCATTGCTGCAGAGGTTGAAGGGGTGGGGGGGGTCAGCCTTTCAGTGCCCAGACCATATGCCGCACACTGCATTACATTGGTCTGCATGGCTGTCGTCCCATAAGGAAGCCTCTTCTAAAGACAATGCACAAAAAAACTCGCAAACAGTTTGCTGAAGACAAGCAGACTAAGGACATGGATTACTGGAACCATGTCCTGTGGTCTGATGAGACCAAGATAAACGTATTTGGTTCAGATGCTGTCAAGCATGTGTGGCGACAACCAGATGAAGAATACAAAGACAAGTGTGTCCTGCCTACAGTCAAGCATGGGGGTGGGAGTGTCATGGCCTGGGGCTGCATGAGTGCTGCTGGCACTGGGGAGCTACAGCTCATTGAGGGGAATCATGAATGCCAACATGGACTGTGATATGCTGAAGCAGAGCATGATTCCCTCCCTTCGGAGACTGGGTCTGTGGCAAAAGTGACCTCTCCACTGTTTTTTGAGAGGCCTGCTTGCCAGCTCTTACCCAGGGACTATGGGCCCTGTAATAACCTCTTGAACTTTTAACTGGAACAGATTCAAACATGTGGCGGCGGCCATCTTAAATTTTCCAGCAGTGTTTTGCTGTCGAGTGTATGGAACTGTTTTGGGCATGGGACCTGAAGGAGCGTGCTACTCCACGCTCCTTCAGCGCTTTCATATAACCCTTAGAAGCATATAGCATATATATAGTTAGTACATAATAGCGTGTCTAGATTATATTCTTTGGTTTGCTGATATTTTTGACTTTAGTTCCTCTTTTGACTCATAAGATCTCAAAATAGTTTTTTACATACATTAACCAATAGAATCTAACTAACCAGTTTATACCCGTAGAAGGAATTTACCCTAGACCAACCCCCCTTTTACAATGTATGTATAAGTGTTTGCAAGTGCATTAAACCTTTGAGAAATTATTTCACCCACACGCTGACTAGATCTCTACTTTCTTGGGTGAAATTCTCTCTCCTGGATCCGCCCTACACAGAACTGTATTGACTGAGCTATAGGTAGTCTGGGACTATGGAAGGAGGGTTTGAGCTAACCACCTTCAGGACCATGTGCACGGTGGGGCAAAAATAATAAATTCTTGAACCCCTGAACCGATCTGGGTGATTTTTGGATATGTTGCTCACCCAGATCTGGGCTATCAGGGGATATGTTGTATTTTGGGGTACTTTTTGGGGTTTGCAAAAATGTATGTTTTTTCTGCTTAGAGTTAATTGAGTTAGTCCATTGTCAAAGTTAATTGTATATATATAAATAATATTTACTTCTATGCTGTGAATAAACCAAAATGGCAGACGATTATTTACAGATATTTAAATGTTTATTCAATGATTATTCAGGTACTACACCCCTTTCTCTTTGCAAGCAGATAGGTACCTTTATAGATTTTTACCTAAAGACAGTTAAGCAAAATCACTTTTTAGAATTACATTTTTCTAAAGCAGTATTAAACCCAAAAACAAAAAACTAAATAAACCACTTGTGGTGTCTGCATTCATTTCTTTTTCAGGTTTTTTTTTTCTTTCAGTTCACCTGGTGATCAGTGCAGTAACACACTTGTCTTAAAGTTGTTGTAAATCTTAGATATGAAATAGGAACAAAGCATATCCCTCTCTAAAGTGTGTATTTGTCTCATTTAAGAGCAATAAGTGTCATTTGTGTCTGCTGCTTCCTCTGCTATCAGCATGAATCACTTCTAACAAGTTTTCCTGACACTAAGAGAAAAAAGGTGTCAGGGAACGGACCTCAAGAAAATTGACAGCCTCATCTCTGTTCCTGTGTGCTGTGTGCAAGGGGGTGTGTCCCTTTCCTTCCAATCAGCTCTGAGACCTCTCCTCACTGAGCTTTGCAGAGTGTAACTTCAGCTCTCTGTCCCCTTTTTTTTAACTCTCAGACAAGCTGTATGAATTCAGCACTTTTAATGGATGTAGAGAAGAGAAGACTGCAGATAGACAGGTACAACTTACGTAGGAGGATTTATCTAATCTCTGCGTATCATCTGAACCACTTTAGAACCACTTTAAGATGTCTGAATTAGGTAATAAAGCAGACACCCTTGGACAGCAGCATTGTCATTCTGGGGTAGGGTAGTGTTATACAACAAATTTAGATGGACTCGACTAACAAATCAAAGTCAGTTTTAATTTGTTAGTCATATCCATCTAAATCTGCTAGTCAAGCACTTCTAGCTAACGCTTTGTAAGCACTTAGAGCAACTTTTGGATGAAGGTTTTACATAAATGAATATATGTGAACGAGGATCAGCGCGCTACCCAAAGGGTCTGATAGTGTAATAAATAAATCCAATCAAATAAGTGTAAAAATAAACATGAAAAAGCTGCCAATCTGAATCGGTGTCCCCACCGTGAAATAACAACGTGCAATGGTAAAACAAGATCGGCGCTAATTCAACAAATTGAGTGATCAAATTAGTGTATATTGCTGCAAGTGTATAGTTTTTATCTACTTCATTTGACTGTTATTTATTAAGATTATATTCATCGTTCCCCTGCAGATATGCATTTACACTTATAGAATTATATTTATTCATTAGTTCTTGATTTATTAGCCAGTTGCTGCAAGTGTAGAGAAAATTATCTCTTCTACATGTGTTGGACATACCAGTGGAAAATCTTGACATGCAATACATGATCCGATCGATTTTATGTTATTATGTGGGCATTTACATGGGTAATTTGAGTAGATGAGGAGTTTAGATCGGCTTTGAAACACTCCATTGCATTCGGACGATGTTTGTCAATCTGATGTCAATTTGAATAGATGCTGCATATCAGCAGTGAAACGGTGAATGATATCCAGCTGGAGATTATTATGGTAAATGCTACGCTACAAATACCGGAAGCGAGTCACCCACGCTCCTATCCCTTGATAAAGTCACGTGCGTAGTGACGCAATGCATTGGGAGGAGCCGGGTGACGTCACTTCCGTGTCTACGGCCCTGACCGGAAGTTGTGATTTTACCGCATTTGCGGTCAGCGTTTGTTTGCTCATCCTTTATGTAAGTGCATTACTTATATTTAATAAAACCTTTTGTGAATTTACTGCACGATGATGGCCCCTTTATTATTTTCTTTATGAGACATCTGGGCATTATCGCAATCATCAGTGAAGAGGAAGTCGCTATCTTTCATTGTGGTATTACATCATCCAGCCAGAATTGAGCTATCCGAGGGACATCAAAGGGAAGTTTCATTTTCACACATGCACGTTTTGTGTGTATTGAGGTAAGTGGCCACTACACACTATATTCTTTTGGATCATATAGAAGGACACTTTCGTTTATTTGAAGAAAACACTATTTTCACATGTTTATGAGTTTTTTGGATTTCGCTGGGAATTATTTGGACTTATTTTTCTTTGTTGCACAGAACTGAATATCATCATTACACATTCAATATCACATATGAATTAGTTGATTTGTTTATATATCACTATTTGTTGGTTATTCTATTTTTCGATTGTCTGCATCATTTTTTTGAAGCACTGAAGCATATACACTAATTTGATCACGCAATTTGTTGAATTAGTGCCGATCTTGTTTTACCATTGCACATAAATGAATGAGAACTGACCATTGTAAGCACCCCTGTCAGTGGTAAATTGTATTTCTCAACACTCTGACTAACTAACTAACTAACTGATATATTTGCAGGATAGCTTGTTTTGTTGAAAAATAACAGACTTACTGGCTGACGCACAGGTGAAAAATAGATAAAAAAATTTGAAAAAGTGGGCAGTAGGATTTTTCTGGTACCGTCATGAGACATTACAAGCAACTTGGTTTCAATCAATTCAATTTATTTCACATATATAGAATCAAAATTACAATATAAAAAGTCAGAAAAAACATTTAAAGTACATAGTAGGTCCCTCTGGACAGTCACTACACCTTTCTAGGAGGTTACTTAGAACTAAGGATACCTCCAAGAGTCAGGTAAAGGTGTGGACAGTCAGGCTCTCAACATGTTTCGTGGTTACGTGTTTCTTCAGGAGAAAAGCGGATAACCGGGAAATATATGTGAAATAAATTTAATTCATTTTAAAACAAGTTGCTGGTAATGTCTCAAGACGGTACCGGAAAAATCTTATTGCCCCACCTTTTCAAATGTGCTTCAATATGATTTACAGGATGTTGGTACCTATACTTTAAATATCTCTGCCTGAGCAACCACTTTAAAAAAAGATAACTAATGCAGTCACCGCATCTAAAAATTGGTAAGCTGCAATTTAATAAAGTTTTGTTTTTGTGTTGAATACCTGAATACCACTTTAAGAATGGTAAGAGGGCACAAGTAATAGGTGCCCTCGCACATGGGACAGGGGATGTTATAAAAAAAAAAAAAAAAAAAATTTGTGTCAGAATTTATTTAATTTATAGGACACTGCCCCTTTAAATGTAATAAAGTAGCCCCTCATAGTTTTGGCGGGCTTAACAGCAGCGCGCGCCCCTCTAGAACATTCTGACCCAAGGCTTTATATAGGGGGTCTCTGAGGTAAGCCCCTCAGTTAGGAAGTGACTGCCTGGCGAGCTCTCCTCTCCTCAGCTGCGGTTGCTGCACTCGCTGGCTCTCCTTCCTATAATGAAGTCTCTTGTTCGCCAAGTATTGGAAAGAGCAGCATTAGAGGGGGGAGAAGAATGGCTGCGGAACTGTCTCATGGTGAGAGGAGCGGAATCTGAACAAGTAAGGGAAGAGGTGAGCGGAATGGCGGTACCTGCGGCGGTAGTGCGGGCAGAGGAGACGGCCGTTAGGAGGAGTGTATCTCCCTCACCTCAGGCGCCAGCAGCGGGGAAGGCAGTGGCTAAACAGGGTCAGCGAAGCCGTCCTCCGGAGCGGCCAGCATCCTCGAGACAGGTGTCAGACAGCACAGCTGTTGGACAGTCGGAAGCTGCGGGAGGGCTGAGGAGAAGCAGAAGAGGCCCGAAGAGAAGGAGGTTTTCTTCACCATCACCGCCACCCAGTGGTGAAAGGCGGGATAACACCCGGCCTCACAGAAGCAGAATTGAGAGAGCATCTGAGGAGAGGGTTGCTAGGCAACCCAGGGAAGATAGTTCCAGTCAGGTACCAGCTGAAGATGTTTTTCTTAGCCAGGCTTTACGTCCACAGGTGAATACAAGCAGTACAGAAGCACAGCATACGGTGCCTCCCGTTAGCCAATCAGCTACGCTGCTGACAGGAGTTGGTGAGTTGGCGCAATTGAGCAATTTAAATGTTATTTTAGAATCTTTATCTAAATTTGCGAGTTTGTTAAATGTTACACCTGTTCCTGCTGTTAATGTTCCTAGTCTTAATATACAAGGTCCTGGTAATGTATGGTCCCCAGTCAGCACTACGAATCAAGCGGCTAATGTGGTAAGTAGTGTTCCGGTCACACCTGTGTCAGATGGTGGTACCAGAGTTAGTCAATTTGCACACACGGTTCCTGAGACGTGTCTAAAGGAGGTGATGCCATGCGATATGTCGCCGCTTGGTTATTATCTCACAGCAGGGATCAAAGAGAAAATTTGGAAGGGCGAATATATCGATTTGCTCTCATTGTTGCCGTCAGCAAAGGAATTTGCTTTTAAGAATGAGAAGAAATCTGATGATGGGCAAGAAGAAAATAGGAGGCGTCCGGTTTATAGGTCATTTAACAATTGGCTTCAAGCCTTTTGCATTTATTCTTCGGTTCTGGGTGAAAAATTTCCAGAGTATTGCAGTGGGTTATTCCAGCATGTAGAGCATATCCTGGAAGCGTACAAGAACTTTGGTGGCCTGGCATGGTTCTACTACGATGAGTCCTTCCGACAGAAACTATCAGTTTATCCCAGCCTGAAATGGGGCATGAAGGACGTAGGCCTTTGGTTAAATTTAATTATTCCTCAAAAGTTTACGCCAACAAAACAGGCAAGTGCTGCGCCTATGGTATCCCCCTATAGGAAGGGTATTTGTTATGCGTATAATGAAACGCAGTGTAAGTGGGCAGCAGCATGCAAATTTAAGCATGAGTGCTCATTTTGTACAGGCAATCACCCAGCAATGAAGTGTTTTAAGAGGGCAAGTCAGCAAACTCAGGCATCTAGGGATATTTTTCAGAAAAGCCTGCACTTCAGTGAGGCTGGAAAAAATGCTCCCGTGGTTGCAGGCATATCCAAACAAGGAGAAGGCCCAATTATTAATTAATGGTTTTGAAATTGAAGAATTTCGGGGGGTTTATGAGTTTTTTCTCGATAAGACAAGCCCTCAAAGGTTATAAAAAGAGAATGTTCACCCCTGATTCACGCAGACCTATATCAATTGATTTACTTAGAAGATGATGCTTGGCCTCCCCTGCTGTCTGTTTTTCGGAATATGAGGCAAGACTTTTTTCAGCAGCCTTTGTGCTTTGTTTTTTCGCTGCGCTTCGTGTTTCCGAATTGGTCTCAGACAATAGGGCGGGCCAATCAGGCCTTAAAGCTAAGGAAGTCATTGTGGGAAAGGATAAGGTTAATATTTTCATATTTTCATTAGCCAATCAAAAACTGATCAGTTTAGAAAAGGCCATTGGTTAGAGCTGGCAGCCTGTGGTGATCAGTATATATGTCCTTGTGCGGTTCTTAGCAGGTATTTGGATGTCAGGCCCCCCTTTTCGAATAATTTCTTTATACATATAGATGGTTCAGTAGTCACTAAATATCAATTTTCAGCTGTTTTAAAAAAATGTCTAAAGTACTTAGGTATGGACAAGCTTAGATTTACTGCACATTCGTTTAGGATAGGAGCTGCCACGGAAGCGGCCAGGATGGGATTAGATGAGTCTATGATAAAAAAGTTGGGAAGATGGGAATCGAAGAGTTTTAATCTATATATCAGACCTAATTTATCTGTTTAATTCCATAGGTGTCAAAGTTTCCGTATGGATCATTGGACACTCCTTTGTTCACTGGGCACGAAAAAGAGCTGCACACCGGTGTTATACTGAAAATTTGTCTTTTGATATTGATCACTTGCATATATTTTGGAAAGGAGTGAGAGGTCTGAGTTGGGTTAATTTGTGTGACTTAATTTATAGATTAAAGGAAGTTTGGCCAGCCCCATCCATATTGATATTCCATTTGGGAGGGAATGATGTGGGAGTTTTGAAGTCATTGGATTTATTATTCAAGATTAAAAAAGATTTATATAATTTCAAATTACTTTTTCCGAATTGTACAATGGTGTTTTCGGAAATTGTTCCTCGTTTAAAATGGTTGTCTTCAATAGAATTTAAGCCTTTGGAAAGGACCAGGAGGAGAGTAAATCACGCAATGGCAAAATTTATGCCATTGGTCGGTGGTTTTGCTTTGCGACACGTGGACCTTGAAGGTGGTTTCCCTGGCCTTTACAGGCAGGATGAAATGCATTTATCTGATATAGGCCTAGATATCCTCAATTTAGGGTTTCAAAATAGCATAGAAATGGCCGCGGTGGTGGGGGGGCCGGCACAAGTTTGCAACTAGTCCCGGCGTTTGGGGGACTTTGGTGGTTTTAAATATGTTTATTTTCGCTCGAGTTCTGGGACTGAGCGATACAGATTTATGTTTTATAATTTTGTTGGAATTGAAATTTATTTGATGGAATTTTGAATAAATAATTATTTAATTTATTTATAACCAATAAAGTGCCGCGGCCATTTATTTATGCCAAAAAATTAATTTGTGTTTGTTTTTATTTATAGTATTAGTTTAGTTATATTATAAAAAAATACATCCTCCTGGCCCATGGTAAGAGGGCACAAGTAATAGGTGCCCTCGCACATGGGACAGGGGATGTTATAAAAAAAAAAAAAAAAAAATTGTGTCAGAATGTATTTAATTTATAGGACACTGCCCCTTTAAATGTAATAAAGTAGCCCCTCATAGTTTTGGCGGGATTCACAGCAGCGCGCGCCCCTCTAGAACATTCTAACCCAAGGCTTTATATAGGGGGTCTCTGAGGTAAGCCCCTCAGTTAGGAAGTGACTGCCTGGCGAGCTCCCCTGCCCCCCACCCGTCGCTGGCACTTTATGTGGTAGAGTCACCCTTGGATCAAGGGGGGACTTTGGTGGTTTTAAATATGTTTATTTTCGCTCGAGTTCTGGGACTGAGCGATACAGATTTATGTTTTATAATTTTGTTGGAATTGAAATTTATTTGATGGAATTTTGAATAAATAATTATTTAATTTATTTATAACCAATAAAGTGCCGCGGCCATTTATTTATGCCAAAAAATTAATTTGTGTTTGTTTTTATTTATAGTATTAGTTTAGTTATATTATAAAAAAAATACATCCTCCTGGCCCATGAAAAAAATCAGAATGATATGAAAACTAAAAATCATGAAAGCATCTTGTATTACATTTTATCTGTAAAAAAGAATAGTTTGCTCAGATAATGAAAAATTATATAAAAGATCACTTCCTCCGACGCTGCCGTTCCTATGGAAACCCGTACTATGCCGATTGCATAGTACTGTGCATGCGCGAGATTACAAGGTGAATTCTGGGTAGCCAGAATGAACTGTAATCAGGAAGAAGGAAACAAAGGATTACACTGCGGCTTCAAGTACCCACATCCAAGATGGCCGCGCTCAGACAGCGTTTTTAAAAGTAAGATTTTCACTACAATCATGCACCGTACAACTGATAAATATGAGAATAGCAGTTATGTGAAGTGTGATGGATTAGTATTAATGGGGTATTTTCAGCAAAAAAATGTACCTGAGGCCGGAACTCTGCTTTAAGAATGTTGAACAATTTAAAAAAAACTAATGTAAGTATAAATTTCCTTTAGGGCTGAATCACAATTTGTAATTGCGCATCATGTTACCACAACAAAGGATAGAGCATCGTGCATGCTAGTCACGCAGTGCCAACCTAACATACCTGTTTGGTAGTGCAATGGTACATTGCTGTGATTTCATTGCAAACAAAAAAAAAAAAGGATCATATCCGATTTCAGATATCTTGAGTTGTACTGGCAGACCATTCAAAATTGATGGGCTGCCTCAACGCAATGCGTGTTAATATATGACATGTTGTGTGTCACGGACTTGCATTAATGCACTGCACAAAATATCAAGTCCAATATTTAATTATTGATTCAGAGAACAGGATAATGATGTCAATAACCCCTTTACGTTTGACACAATTCAACACAGATGTTTCAAAGGTGTGTACTCCTGGAGCAAGGGCATGGATGGGGAGTGTGGGAAAGTAAGTATAAGTTGTTTGGGGGTGAACCAGTCAAAGACTGTTAATTTTCCTTGGTTTGGCAAAATGAAAGAGTCTCTATGTTTTTTTAAAAAGATGTTATGTTACTCATGTAGAACAAATTTTGTATTATTAGAGTAAAATGCAACTTCTGTAAAATACATCATTTGGAGTTTGGTGATGCCAACGACACTTAACCCTCTTCCTGCATGAGCACTTAACATTTTCCCTTGAAAATATTTCCTCAACTCTGAATCCTGCGAGCAGTGAATGCTTATGTTTAAGTATCATCTTAACCCTTACCATATTTTTCCCAACAGTGATTTCATCTTACCAGCAGTGCAATGCAAGTCATACACGGTTGAGCATTTATTGTCCAACCAGAGGGTTTGAGAAAAAAAAAAAAAACTGAACTGATACCCGATCCACCTTTAATCCTCCCCACTGAGCTATTGTATTCTGACAGAAGGAAGACTCCCCCACTGTCAGAATACACAGATCAGCATTGCAGCCATTCGCTGCGACCACTGATTGAGGGGCATTTATTCAACAAGAAGCTTAAACAGAAGTTGATCTGAAGATAGACTTTTGCTCATCTAGAGGGGCCACACATGATAGAAATATGCCTGGCTGTCGTGGGGTAGGGGTCGTGTGCTGGAAACCACATTCTCCATGTTTCCCTCCTCGTTGGGTGCCAATCAAGGGTCAAATGAGAGGCCTACCCCAGGGAGGGTCCTTTGGGCTACACTAGGCACTTGATATTGGTCACTCTCCTACACATGGGGTACCTTTACTGGAACAGAAGAATGGTCTCTAATAAACACTCTTGATGTAACTGTACATAACCATGGTCTCTGATGCATTTAGGAGGGACATGCAGAGCCCTTGCCCTCTCCACCTGTCCAGCGTATCACCGCTACCTAACTCCCAGGAATGGTATGGACCCCCATTGTGCACCTAGTCGTGCACCTAGTACTGACATGTGTGCATATTACTTAACTATTCCTCTTATGTACTACAGGTTGGGGACCTCTGCAGTGCTTATCTGCTCCCATTGCAATGGGAGGTAGACCTACTCATGAAGAGAGTACTGACAACAGCCCCTTTCATTATAGGCTATCCCACCTGCCACATGTATGTACATGATTACGACAGGCTACTAGAGAACCCTTCAGTACCTTTGGTAACCACTTGTATCTTCACACTGTATTAACTCTTGTACCGTTATCTTTATACCCCAATGTGCTTAGTGACCCGAGCTATAGACTATATGTGCCAGTTACTTGCCTTACACCCTTTTAGTAACTTCAGACCAGGCAAAGGAAAATTTTAAAAGCTTTACTGAAGACTATGTTAACATGACAGTTCAACATAAAGTGCAGTCTTTTCCTAACTTGTGGCTGTCCCAGCATACCTGCACAGCAAAAAGTCCATGACAGTAGTATCCAGGATTGGCATCTTCAGGGCAGACTGCAAGTCCCAGCAGCTCCTTCAGGCTGTAGCAGGGTCCTGAGAGCAGATGTGCATTAATTGTCATTCAAGACTCGGCATATTCAGCAGGCCAACAGGGCGAAATCTGGCAACAGTATCAGCAGCAACCCCAAACTTACAAAAGCCTCTTGTTTGCACGTGAGTCCCTGAGCCTCAAACTCTACCTGTCTACATGTTCCCTGCTTAACTGGATGAAATTCGATCCATCTATGGTCACCTTATGTGTCCAACAACAAGTTCTTACATAAGTGCTGCTGAGATCTCACTGCATCAATAGTCTATGCCAAAGAAAAAGTTTCAATCAAATATCCTTTCCAGCTCAAGGAAAGAACACAGTATACCTTTAATTTTACTAAAATAAAATTACATCTAGCAACTGTAGAAATAATTACAAAATGTCACACAATTTAAAAGCCCATAACAACAACACAATCTTCGAATCAGCAATATTAATAGTTGCTCTGTATTCTCCCTGTGCACAGGAGGACACATGGACACCTTACAGTCACCGCCGCTGCCCTGGGTGAGAGCGGAGAGAGAGGAGAGAGACGGAGGCACTGACTGCTTCATCACTTACCTGCTCTTAGGCTGACTCACTCGACCAGAACGACTGCTGTGCTGTGTGCTGCTGAAGACAGGACTGGAGAGACATTCACGCGCGCCGCTGCTCCTCCTCGCTGTGACGGACGGTGAGTGACTGACGCACGCACAGCCCCCACGACGACGTCAGCCGGGATGTCCTGAATGATTGGTCCAGGCTGGAGTCTGGACCAATCACAGCCAGGACAGGACTAGCGGGGAGTGTCGGGGCGCATTGTTCTGCGCCCCTGTGACACCCAGAACGACGCAGGATGCCAAACCCCCCTCCATAGCCAGCAATAGGTCCGGCGCCCCTTAGTAGGCTTTAAATTTAATTTTTTTTTCTTTGCAGATGATGATTGGGGGGGGGCGCGCCCCTGCGCCCCCTATCGACCGTCCGCCACTGGTACTACAAGTAATGAACTTCCGTATTTTGTATTCTCTTCCATCAGTAGCTGTAAATGTTTCAACTTTCCTTTTCTTGTCTAGTGTTGTTTTACATCCACCAACAAATAAGGGGAAGACCAATAACATTTGGGAATATTGACATCAATATCCTATATCAAAAAGGTACTACTTCCGGTTTCGTCACATCTGCCCTGGTGGAACGCAGGTGGAATGCACGCTGGAACTGAGTGGCGTTCCAGACAACCCAAGCTGTACAAGTGGGTGCCGCTTGCAGGCACATGAATGTGTAAGTGCACTACTTATGTTTTTAACCTATTTTATCAATAAAAAACAGTATTGCACGATTTTCCGTTCTATTTTATATTTTGGGGAACTCCTGTCATCTTCACCATCTGCTGTGAAATGAGTACACCATCTTCTTATTATCAGCCCAGGGGCAATTCAGTGTTTCTGGCTAATCCCTACTGGAGGTTATCCAAGCTGAGAAAAAAGTTTATCAAAAGCGAGCTGGGTCCGGGAGGCCCTCAGCTATTTGGTGAGTGGCCCTTTTTTACACGGGTGCAGGAGCACCACTTTCAAGCACCTTTTTAAAGATGAATACAGAGCACTTATCATTATTGGTGGTTCAAATATTTTGTTGTTGTTATGGGCTTTTAAATTGTTGTGTGACATTTTGTATTTAGGTTCTAAAATTGAATAGATTGGGATTTTTTGTATTACTACACAGCTCTTTAGGAGTTCACATTCACGCTTTTACAAAAACTGCGCCTCAAAATCAATATATTTATTATAGGTTTGGTATTTACCAAAATTGAGGGCTGTTGTCCCCATGGTTATTAATTAAAATTTATCACTAGGAGGCGCCATTATAATATATATTTTGTACTGTAGAAATAATTAGTTTAATGTCAATATCATATGTTATAACACCACTAAGAAACCCTACATTTTTACACTTTGATAGCAAATATATGACAACATGAAGCCTTTGTATAACCTAATATTTGAGTACAACAGCCAACAACAGCTGGTATACAGATGTGCTAAAATACCTCTACGGTAAAATACTTGGCTGATTGGCGTAAATAGGTTTGATTAATGCTTGGAAATGGATGTATTTACATAGCTGGGTGGTATTTACATGTAGAATTTGCACAACTTTAAAAACATGAGTGAGCAATTACTTGCATGTAATTATCAGAGCTACATGAACAAATCACTTTGAGGTTGTTATAGCAGGTGGTAGGTAGAAGTCATATTTCTAGTATTAGGAAGGAAATGCATTGCTGCCGAAAATCACTTCTCTCATCTTTCAAAGTCACAACCCAGAAAATGTTAAATGCAAAGTCTTCAGTGCCTCTTCAAGATAGGAATAACAAGTTTTGCCTTTATAGGTTACATTTTAATAATATCAGCAGAAAAAGAATTAGAAGCATTAATAAAATATTAGAAACAATTTGTATGTAAAAGTGAAAAGGTTGGTGTGTGGCTTTATTTGGAACTTTTAGTGTTTGTGGTTTGTAGTTTAGAGGCCAAGATGAAAAAAAAAGAAAAATCTTCAAAAACTCTGGGATGAAATGGAGTAAATGTTTTCATAGGTGTTTAATGGTTCTGCTAAGTGCTTACAAGGTTTTAAATGTAATTCTTACCCTTTACAGTGCAAAAACTATTATAAATCTTTTGTGCACCAGTTTTTTTCTGTATTGGCATCATAAATAAAAATGATCCCTTTATTGTATGGAATGCATTAGGTCCTGCAAAGACTGCGGTGGAACAGATACACCGCTACAGCCAGACCCACAAGGCTTTGTCGGAACATTAAAGTGATTGCAAAGTTTTTTGTTTTTTTCAATAAAAATAACAAACATGTTATACTTGCCTGCTCTGTGCAGTTGGCTTTTCACAGAGCAGCCCAGATCCTCCTCTTCTTTTGTCCCTCTTCTGTGCTTCTTGCCCTCCCTCCTGTTGAGTGCCCCCACAGCAAGCAGCTTGCTCTGGGGGCACCCGAGCCAAGTTACAGCTTCCTGTGTCCATTCAGACATGGAGCCCTGACCCAGCCATGCCCCCTCTCTTCCCTGACTGGCTAGCTGACTTTGATTGGCAGTAGCGGCAGCCAATGGCACTGCTGCTGTGTCTCAGCCAATCAGGACAGAGAATCTCGGATGGCTGAAACACTCGTGGACATCGCTTCACAGAGAAGGACCTCAGGTAAGTATTAGGGGTCTGAAAGGGGCTGCTGCACACAGAAGGCTTTTTATCTTAAACTATCGAATGCATTAAGATAAAAAAAAACCCTCTGCCTTTACAACTCCTTTAAAATACAACGCACCAGTAAATGGGGTCTGGTAGATGTCATGCTACTTGCACTTTCATTATGGTCCTCATCATTTCATTACATAAAGTATTTTTAATATCTTTAGGGCATCTCTGGCTTGGAAGGATGTGTTCTCTCATCCTTGTATCATTTGGAAAGGAATATTTCTTCTCACAATATTTGCAAATTGCAGCTTTGCTTTCTAGATGTTAGTCTCAATATTTTACTGAGAAGAGGAAAAGAAAAAAACTATTTATTGAACAGACTATAGGTAAACATTATGGTGTAATGGTGGAGAAAATTAAAAGGCATCATTTAAAGGTTATAAAGATAAACTAATGCGTCAAGTAAATTCACACTCTTACTTGTCAATTAAGGCCTAACAGAACAGACACTATCATCTACTGTATCCCAACAATCATCCAACTATAGGAGGTACAAGCTGTAGCCCACAAGCAAACAAACCTTTCCCCCTGAAGGGCCCCCTAGTGTCAGATAAGCATATTTCTCTTGTTTGACAACTGCATTAAGAAATGCAGCGTTACTTGAATTGTATTCCAGAATTTGCTCGTCTTCAGCTGAGAGAACTTGCAATAATTTAAGACTTTACATAAAGTCTCAGAAAAGTTTTATTAAGGTCTTCTTGTTATATAGTTTAAATACCATGCCATAGACATATTATTTATCATTCTAAAATAATATATTAAACACTTCTTTCTTTGTTTCTTTTTTTTTTCCAATGTAAAAACAAAAAATGCCCTTGAAAAAGAAAATTTAAAAAAATCCTTTTTTCGTTCTTCCAATTTTTCAACTTTTTAATGGAATGGAACATGGATTGAATGGATGGATGAATGTTTTTTTTTGTTTTTTTTTTATGCCCCCTGTTGTTTTTTTTTTTTTTTTGCCATTTGTGTCCCAAAGAAAGTGAGAGGAAATCAATTTAAAGTAAGAAAAATCCTTTCTTTTGCCCCTTTATATTTAAACAGCTCATAACAGTGTGTTAATGCATGCTGTGCCACACATTAACCTGCCCAAAATGTGTGTTTATGCACCATACTACAATGCAAAACTCAATGGTTCCTTGGACACTTGACAATGAAATAAATGTTAAAATTTTGGTAGTTTGGTTTTCTGTTATTTTTCCGCCTGTGTTATATATTCAATGTTGTATTTTAATAGCATGGATGGTTTGTTATAGTATAGTTTTAATTTGTTTAATTTGGTACTAATTGCTGTTATTGGTAATTTTATTGTATCATTGTGTCTTGTTCTGTTCCTTATTGTGATCTTGTGTTGTCTAAGTCTTGTTGAATGTAACTGTAATGTAACCATTTCCCTTTGGTAGTAATAAAGTATTCTGAATCTCATTGGAACATATCCTCTCTAATTCTGTTCCAATGAGAACCAAAATTTTGGATTTTCACACCAATTTCTGTCTCAGTAATAACGGTCAACAGAACAAATATAGAGGGTGATTCTTGCCAGTATGGACAAAGACAGCAATGAAAATCTGATATGGATTCTAAACTCCTTACACTCTATTCAAAACTAAGAAAAAGATACACTTTAAGTTAATAAATGTACCAAGGCTTTCATCACCAGCTACAACTCAATTTCTCTCCCAAATATAGACCTGAATTTTCTCAGAACAACCCTGCCTAACTGATTTCCTTATCGCATTTCTGACATAATTAGCCTTGACTAGATGGGCTTTATTCCTTCCCATGAGGCTTGAGACAATTCTGCCACGTCTTTTAGTACCCCTTTCTTTTACTTTCAACTAAAGCCAAAAAAACCTTAGACAGGGTGAACTGTCAATTTATGAAAGTTGTACTAAAACATTTTGACCTGGGAGATAATGTACTGAAGTGGGTTAGCACAGTTTACTCAATCCCTTCTGCCACAGTAACTTTCTCAGAGCCATTCCTGATTTCTAAAAGAACCCACCAAGGCTACGCACTCCCTCCTCTTCTTTATGTACTCTTTCTACAAAATGTTCTGTGCAAAGTGAGATCTATCTCAAATATCAAAAGTCTTACACAGAAGAACACCTTTCTTCCCTCATCCAACCTCATATCTCCCAACCTGGTAAAAGAATTTGAAATATATGGAAAACACTCCCATCTCAAAATGAACTCGCAAAAATCATAAGCAATGTGCATCATCATGACAACACAACAAACAAATTGCTTTGAAGTAGAACTTTGTGCAATTTTTTTTTTCTTTCTATTTTAGATAGAATAAGGAGGCGTTTTATCCCCTGTCAGTTTTTTTTGGCATCTGCATCCCAGATTTTTCTTCACTTCCTTTTCCATAGCCAAAACAAGAAGTGAGAGGATGTCCCTGAAAATTAAGGGAATACCTTGGTGCTCCCAGGTCACCAGAACTAGTGTTTCCATTGGAAGATTTCCCCTCTACTACTTTTCTGGGAACAATCCAAAGTTTAAGATTTCACTTTCAACAATAATAGACACATAATAGTTGATCTAATCCCTATCCACTATATCCAAAACTCTATAAAAATAAAAAAAAGTGTTGCCTTTAGTTACACTTTAAAGTGGAAGTAAAGTCTTTTTTTTTTTTTTTTACTTGTACCTACAGGTAAGCCTATAAGGCTTACCTGTCATTACAGTGAGTATTTCCCAAACTTACACTGTTTAGGAAATATTCACACTGCATGCAGCCAGTGACATCAGCAGTGCATGCACTCTGAAGGGACGGCATACCTGTGCCATCCCTTCAGAGCTCTGTGCCGTGGCCGTGACTCCTGCGCACATGCATGGGAATGATGTAATTGCAGCTTGGCCAGTTAGATGGCTGGAGCACGTGAACTTGGAAGGAAGACCAGGTAAAGATAAAAACCCTGTCAGCTGTGACAGCGTGCCACTGGAGGGCTTACTTCTAAGATAAGCGTTTCATAATGTGCTAATGTGCGATGCACACTAGCACATTTTGCCATTGTCTTACAGGTTTGTTTTAAAAGGCTTGGTTTACTACCGCTTTAAGAACAACTCAAAATTTAAATTGGCAATCCAGGCGATCAAAGCTTCCTCATTCCAGTGAACCAGCAATAGCCTAACTCTACCTGACATACTCAAATACCATGCTGCTTGCCATTTAGTAAGGCTAAAACACTGATACACACACAGTTGCACCAAACAATGGTCAACGGGTTACCCTTGAACAAAACCTCTCCAAATTCCCACTGCGTATACTTTCTTTGTGTTACCTACATATCCTGACTCTGTGTAAATTGCATCTGACAGTTGAGCCCTCCTTATAGATCTACTTCCAGGACTTTCAGAAGCATAAACTCTCTTTAACCCACACCCGAATATACCCAATAATCTGCAACCCTGGGTTTGCACTAGAAATAATAGATGACAGGTTTCAAGAATTTGCTAACAAACTCACTGAAGAATAGTACTGAATACAATGAATTTAACATAGGCCTATGTAAAACCCTGCGACTCAGACATCTTCTCTACCTACCCCAGCATTATAACAACAAAAGGCAGACCACATGGCCCCATTTCTCAAACAATGGGAGGAAAACCAGTCAGTTACCCTTCCACCAGAATTATGCCACAAAATACTTTACATATTTTGCAAAGAATCCAACCTTTGCTATCTCCTTAACCACTTGCCGACTGCCTAACGCCGATCTACGTCGGCAGTCAGCCCCTCACAGGCAAAGTGACGTAGGGCTACGTCACTAGCTTGTGAGGGTCTAGGGAGCGAGCGCGCGCCCCCGGAGGCGCGCTCCCGCTCCCGCGTGGTCACGGACCCCCCCGCGCGTGTGACCGGCGGACCCGATGTCCGCCGGTCACTCGGCGATCGGCGGGGGAGAGGGAGAATGTCAGGCAGCCTGTGTAAACAAGCTGCCTGTCATTCTCCTTGCTGTTAGGATACTGATCACTCGGATCTAGTATGTAGATCCGTTGATCAGTGTCCATACAGCTCAAGCCCCAGCCAATCACAGTAGAAAGCACGCCCCTAGGGATACACACAGCCCCTCCCTCCCAAATAAAGTTAACCCCTTCACTACCAGTGTATTTTTACAGTAACAGTGCATATATATAGCACTGATTACTGTAGAAATGTCACTGGTAACCCCAAAAGTGTCAAAAATGTCAGTCAAGGGTCCGATCTGTCCGCCCCAATGTCGCAGTACCGCAAAAAAATCGCAGATCGCCGCCATTACACGTTAAAAAAAAAAACAACAAAAATGACAGAAATCTTTCCCTTTGTTAGTAAACGCGATAACTTTTGCGCAAACCAATCAAAATACGCTTTTTGCGATTTTTTTTACCAAACATAGGTAGCATAAAACAAATTGGCCGAAAAAGTAAAAAAATTTTGATTTTTAAATTTTTTTTTTGGGGAATTTCATATAAAAAAATGTGAAAAATATTGCTATTTTTGCAAAATTGACGCTCTTTTTTTGTTTATAGCGCGTGATCAAAAAATCGCACAGGTGATCAAATACCACCAAAAGAAAGCTCTGTTTGTGGGAAAAAAAAGGACGCCAAATTCGTTTAGGTACAGCATCGCACGACCGCGCAATTGTCCGTTAAAGTCACGCAGTGCCGAATCGCAAAATACCCCCTGGTCGGAATGGGGGTAAAATCTTCCGGGGCTTAAGTGGTTAAAAAATCCCTATGAAATGGCGAAACTCCTATTCACCCCCTGTATCCCTGTGGCTATGGAGATTAAAATATATCAGAGGACCTCATTCTCCCACAAAATAGACACAAATCATACTGTACAAAGGGGGTAGGCAGCCTTAAACAGGTGGAGATCTACCTGAACAACATGGTAGAAGTCAAAGGTCATCCAGCATGGTGTACCTCATTACACCTAAATTAAACCTCTATTTGCCATACTACCGTGCAGCAATCGCATGCATTGCACGGCAATCTTAGGTTAAAATGAGGCACCGTTTAAACACACTCAGAACACTTTTCAGAGGAGCAGCATTAATTGTGAATGCACGTGGCTTCTTTTAGAGGATGAAGCCACGTGCGTTGGTGGCGCGTAGAGGTTGAGCCTGGCAGTGGGATTATTCACTGGATCACGTGAGAAACTGGATTTTATTATATGCTTGTTTTTTACCTAATAAATGTGAGTGCATTTTATGAAGTGGTTGTGTGGTGTGGTGTGTTGAGCTTAATAACCCAGGTACTGCACTATTGGAAGCTATTTTTTCTGTTTGTTGCCTATGACCCATGTGTGAACTGTGTGGAGCGATCTTGGAGAGGGAATTACGTTGTTCTTAAAGAAACCTGAACACCAGAGTTTGGCCAATCAAATTGATCTGCGTTTATGCTTTGTTTACCCTTAGGGGTCTATAATGGAGGTGAGCTTAAACTTCACCTGATGAAAGGAGTACAAGTGGAAAATTGTTGTTATACTGTGGTATCAACCCTATGAAGCACCTTATCAAATAGAAACTTTTTTATTGCACAAGCTATAAGAAGCTTTATTATTTATTGCATTAGCCTTTTTTGCATTATGTTTGTTTATGGATTTAATTTGCAATGGCATTTTTATATATATATATATATATATATATATATATATATATATATATATATATATATAGTACACTTACCTATTTAGTAATTTCTTTGTCACTTTCTATGAATTATTTTTATGTTGATTTAGAGGCAGAGTGATCACACATTTTGATATTGATTTATTGCGGATGTGGGAACACATTTGGTGATTGCAGCAGCTGCACCCTGTAATTTCCTAATTTCTATCAATTGGTGGCAGCGCGCTACTACCACATTTATATTCATTGTGAATGAACACTTACTGTTCTGAGCCCCCAATAAGGCTGATTTCACACTGATGTGCTGCGGTTTACCCACACTGCGGGTGCAGCGCGGTGGATCTGCAACTTTCCTGGGTTAGCTGCGCTTTGCGATAGACTTCTTTTATATCCTGCTCACTCAGGAGTTTTTGTGCATTTTCAGAAAGTGCACCAAATCTGCGGTTATATTAGAAGTCTATAGCTAAGCACAGCAAACCCTACACTGCACTGTACCTGTGATGTGGGTAAACAGTAGAGCATCAGTGTGAAAGCAGCCATATACTATTATGCCTAGTGTATTGTTTCACATTGACCTGAAGATCTCTTGCTGCTGGCACCACTCTGAAGACTGCTAGCCGGGATAAGAGGTGGAGTGCGGTTGCTATCACTATGCATGGGACACGAGCCAGCACTACAGAGAGGGCACATCAGCTTATGTGGCTCTTGCTCCCTACTACAGATCCAACTTTACAAGTATTCCCTCTGCATTGCGCTCTGATGCTGTTGAATAGCGGGTCAGCAAGCCCAGACCTCGATCTACCAGTCACCTGTCTGTGATCTACTGGTTTCTGACCCCCGCTGTACAACATGGTTTTCCTGGATTGGCTTTACATTACATTGGAGACATCTGATCCACTGCTCTGCTCACTAGTTTCCACCTAGTTACCTGTGTCCTCCTTTCCCCTTCCTCTCCCTCCTCCTTTCCCGTCATTCTCTTCTTTTCACTCCCACGCTGTTCCTTTTCCTCATTACTCCTAATTTCTGCCATCCCTTCACCTCCATGCCTACCATGTAGTTCTAGTATATCCTTTCTCTCTCTCCCCTCACACTCACCTCCTCACCTCATACCTTATCGGATACCTCCCCCATAAAAACACTTTACTCAAGGAAAGATTATCCAGAATCGTATTCTCCTTCCTGTGTAGGCACCACATAAGCCTGAAATTTAGTATTATTGTTATTTTGATAACAGTTATGTACTTGACAGGTTTACTTCTAATATGCCAAATTTCCAAAGCTCTAAGCCAGTTTTAGTGCTAAAATAAATACCAAATGCTTGCACAATAATTGTACTACATTTCCCAGCATACTCTCCCATAACACCACGTTCTCCGTGATTTGCAGCTCAGTTTAAGATGAAATGCTACAGAATTTACTGATCAAGATGACTGATGGTGTAGTTTCTATCTAAACTAGTAGTATCTGTGTCAGCAGCTGCATGTAGAAAAAATGATTCCTTAGAGACAGACCTTGCCTGCACAGAACAAACCAGGCTGTCCAAATTATGCTGACAAATTGGCACTGGAATCCCAAGGAGTGAGACCTGGACAACCTGTTCCTATAACATTCTGAAGCAATTAGTTTGATGGCTGCGGTGAGTAAAAGCAATGAAGAACAGAAGACATTGGAGACTAATATCAGTTCAACCAAAACCTGCTAATGCGAATCCTGTGAAAGTAGCAGACTCTTTATAGAAACACATGTCAAATGCATTTTTAAGATTCTCAGTTTTATATTAATGGTTTTCCCTCTTTTCTTAATTCTTCACTTTGCTGTCAGATTTATTGGTTGCCATGGTTGATCTTCATACCACCAAGCCTCCACTAAATGACCACTGGAATTCTAATGAGAATTCAACTGCTAATAGCTGCAGCTCATGTATAGTGCTGTTCCACAGCAGCCCCTGCTAAACCAACCATTTTTTTTTTTTTTTACCTCACTTCCTTCACTTACATAAAAAAGCAGCATCATTTTAGGCTAGATTGCAGACAGCCGAATAGCAGCAAAGGTCAACAGATGCCACTTTTGTCATTCTTTTACTAAAGGTTTTCTTTAACGTGGAGAATCTATAAAGGCGGGGGACAAATGTTATTTTGTTTTTTTTTTTACCTGTTCTACACCTCTCTCTCTTTCTCTGCAATGTTCAGGTCCCAAGAACATCTGTGCAATGGGATAACGTGAGGCGCAATTTGCAATGCTGCAACCTGTTCACTTCAGCCAAAATATACAAAGAAAGATCATGCACTATTTGCATGCATTTGAGTACCATTCAGAATAAATGGCACTGTGGTGCACCATGTATATTATATGGAGTTGCGCACTGCTACAATGCAAAAGTGTGAAGCAGCCGCATAAATGGCACTGCAGCGCACCATGTATATTATATGGTGTCGCGTACTACTACAATGCAAAAGTGTGAAGCAGCCGCAATGTAGCAATTAAAGGTGGGGGGGGGGTGATGGAGATTAAGCCACTGTACTTAGTAAACAACAGGCTTATTCAGCATGTAAGCAGGTTGAAATCATGCTAGTTAGGTGCCTCCCTTTATGGGGGGGGGGGGGGGGGGGTTAACAGTTAAGGCCTTTCTCAGTGCTTTGGTTTTGGTGGGTTTTTCTTTGGGTCTGCCCACTGATCCTGTGTTGCAAAAGAAGGACTGTGGTCTGGAACAGGAATTCCCCCTAGCGTAGAGCCCCCAAGTAGAAAGGTCCCGAGCCCATAAGGGAATTCCATAAGGGAGACGATTGAAAAGCCACACTGGGAAGGAGCACATGAATGTCGCCTGCCCACTGTCGTAATGTAGACGGTCCTGTGTACCTGGGGCTCATTCCCAAAGATTCCAACACTGAGAAGTGCCACTAATCGATCTCTCATTCATACATGGGCTCTACCTTTGTAGGTATGCTGGGGCAGCACATCTGAGTTAGGACTGTTCTTGCACATTAGAATTTGTAATGTTTTTGCACTTTTTCAAAGCTTTGAAACTTTGTTCCTGTCAGGGGTTACTCATTGGGGCATGAAGACAGAGTGGAGTACAAGAAAGTGGTTACCTAGGTTAATGGAAGTTTACCAAGCAGCCTGTCGTTAAGCATGTACATGTGGCAGCTGGGACAGCCTCTTGCGGGAGGAGGTTGTTGTCAGCACTCTGTGAGTGGTCTGTCACCCATAACAACAGGAGCAGACTTGCACCGCAGAGGTCCCCAGCCTGTACTGTACAGGTATGGAAGAGTTAGGTGAAGTGCACGCAGTCACAGAGTCCATACTAGGTACCCATATGTTACTGAAAGTGAGGTAGAGGTGATACACTAGAAGGGTGGTGTATCACTCCTAGGTGCAAATTACAGAGAAAGTGTACATTTACATGGGAAGCGAAGAGTTAACTGCAGAACAGTTATACTGCAAGTGTACACAGTTGTCAGGGCCTGGATTTGAACCAAGAACCTTTGCTGTGTTAGGCAATGTCTGTTCTTGCAGAGCTGCCTGGAATGCTGGACAAGTCCCTGTCCCTGAATTCCTTGAATCATCCTGTCATGAGCCTTGTTTGTCTTGAACCATGAACTATTTTCTCCTCCCTTCAACTTCCTGATTTAAGCCATGTCTCTGCACTTCCTGTTTGCCAGATTATTGTGCTCTCTTCAGCCAGTATCTCACTCCTGTCTTCTTTGCTGCCGTCCATATTTTGCTACCACTCATTATCGACCCTTTGTTTGTTCCTCAACTCTGCTTCTGCTTGATCCCAACCTGCAACTACTTGTTACAGACCTTTGGCTTGTTTACTGACTACGCTTCTGTTTGATCCCTACCTGCTTATTCACTACTGAACCCTGGCTTGCTCACCTCTTTGTGGGGCATTTCCAAAGACCATGACCTGGTACTAACATGCAGCAATATCCATCTCCATCATCAAGAGCTCTGGGGACACTGGTTAGTACTTAGACTCTGCACCTCAGGGGAACCCGTATCATTCACCTGAGTTAGTGCCTGTGTACCTATCCTTCCGATTGGTGGTAGATCCGCTACTGCTAAAGCAACTAGTCTTCGGCCTGACCCCTGATTGTGACAAAAGTGTACGTTCATCTCTAAGAGCATAGGCCCCCCTAAGGTCAACTATTCCGCCATTCCAGCCTCAGCCTTCTCCCAGGGAATTGATAGAAATGACACAGACGTAAAGGTACCCCATGTGTAGTCAAGTGATTCTGTTACATGTGCCTAGCGTATCCCAGTAGAACCCACCCCAGGGTAAGCCTCTCATGTGACCCTTGTTTAGCGCCCAACAATGAGGGAAACATGGAGGACGTGATGACTACCCTTTTACCTTATGACCCCATCCTTCTACAAGCAGAACAAAAGCAAAAAACTGGAATCATAGGAAAAGAACTCTAAAATTCAACTTACTGAATGGAAAACATAATACATTATATTTATGTGCACTACATGATATCTACCTGACTAAAAAAGAGGAAATAGTCTTTAAACATTCAGTATATAAATGGAATTCAATAAAGAGAGAGAATTTAATTTTTTGTTCTCCTGCATATACAGTATGCAAACAGATTTGTCCAGTTTGCAGATTTTAAAATGTGTACTTTGTAATTACCTGTAACCCTTTTATACCAAATAAATGCACAGGTATACAGTATGAGCAGTTGCGCTGAAATAGCCCAAACACAAATAAACAAATCTTCAGGCAGCACTCACACCGCTAAAAAAGAAGTACTTTTCATCAGCCACAAAGTAAACTCCTTGTAATCCTTACTTGCAACACAATAGTAACACGTTTTCACCATTGCTCATCAGAACCATTTACTCTGTATGCTTGTAAATCATTGGTTGCAAGCTGACTAGATCAGTTGCAGTGCCCCGCAAAATGTACTGGGGAAGAGGACCAAGAGTGTTCAAACAACACCAGGGTCCTAGCCGTAGAGCCTCTGGTGGGTCACGGTATGCATACAATTGCTGCTGCTTGATGAAAAAGAAAAAGCCACTCTTTCCACCTGGTGACATCACCCTCTATCTACCTCTGATGTGCTTTGATTGGTAAATGCCAATCTTTATCAAGAAAAAATCTTTTTCTATGAAAAGATTGGAATTTGCCAATAATGTTGGAGAAGTAATAGATCCGAGTCAACATGAATACAAAAGTGTATTTCTACATGCACCCCTCCCTCCACTTTTTTTTTTTGCTAAGTGTTCCCATTCAGAAAGGTTACCTAAAAATAAAAAAGAATCTCTTCAGTTGTTTCTTTGGAGCAGCATTATACATGGCACACATCAGACAGCTTCAAGTGCTTTAACCACTTTACCACTGCTACCTACTGTTTAGGTCTGGCGACGTAGACCTATGTCACCAGACTCTCCCCTCTCTTACCGCCGCTCTTCCCTGATCGTCGGGGATCAAGTGAGGTGACAGGCAGTGACAGATTACAGGATTCAGCATAGCTGAACCTGCGATCTGTGTCTCTGTCACACAACCCCCTCCCCCCACACACGTCAGTAAGCATGAGGCATACATTTAACCCCTTGATCACCAATAAAGTTAACCCCTTTCCTGCCAGTGTCATTATTACAGTAACAGTGCATATTTATAGCACTGATTACTGTAGTAATGTCACTGGTACCCCCAAAAGTGTCAAAAATGTCAGTTAGGGGTCCGATCTGTCCGCCCCAATGTCGAAGTCCCGCAAAAAAAATCGCAGATCGCCGCCATTACTAGTAAAAAAGATAAACAATAAAAATCACAAATCTTTACCGTAGTTAGTAAACGCAATAACTTTTGCGCAAACCAATCAAAATACTCTTATTGTGATTTTTTTTTTTACCAAAAATATGTAGCAGAAAACAAATTGGCCTAAATTGTTAAAAAATTTTGATTTATACATTTTTTTTTGGGAATGTTATATATCAGAATGTAAAAAATATTGTTTTTTTTTTTTTCAAAATTGTCGCTCTTTTTTTCAAAAATTAAAAATCGCATAGGTGATCAAATACCACCAAAAAAAAGCTCTATTTGTGGGGAAAAAAAGAACATAAATTTAATTTGGATACAGGGTCGCACAACCGCGCAATTGTCCATTAAAGTAACGCAGTGCTGAATCACAAAATATAGCCTGGTCGGGAATGGGGTAAAATCTTCCGGTCTTAAAGCGGTTAAAAATACCCTCATTGAGAATTTTTTTGTCAAAGCCATGTAGATAAATACATTTTGGCCTAAATATATGACAAAAATTGAATATATTGGATATTTTTTAACTGTCAAAGTAGAAAATGTCAATTTTTTTTGCAAAATCTTCGCTCTTTTTTTATTAATATCGCAAAAAATGAAAAGCGGAGAGGTGATCAAATACCACCAAAAGAAAGCTCTGTTTGTGGGGAAAAAAGGACGTAAATTTTGTTTGGGTACAGCGTTGCATGACCGCGCAATTGTCAGTTAAAGTCGCACTGTGCCAAGTTGAAAAACGTAGCCTGGACGTTAGGCAGGAAAATCCTCCGGGGCTAAAGTGGTTAAAGAGGGCTAAGGGAGTGGTGCTTGCTAATTGCAATGGCTGCATGTGCTGATCTGTGCTGCTGTGAGCACTTGCCACACCTGAGGGGGGATGAGTGTTGAATTCTAAACACAAAGCCTCCAGACTCCCAGACTTGCTTAGCCATCCGGCTGCTTCATCTCTAGTGGATGCCGTGAATGATAGCTACTGTGCTCGAGGGACACAGAGGCATTGATATCCAGCTCCAGATCCCTAAACCTGTCTAGTCCTGGCTGTTCATGGATGAAAGGGACGGTATACAGAGGAAACATACAGATGGCATACAGAGGAGGATCAAGAGGTACCGATACTAAACCTCAGATATATGCATAACCGCATCTGTGTAGCTGCATAGTCGCAAAGTCGATCATACAGAGGATTAAGAGGATCAAGAGGTACCGATACTAAACGTCAGATATATGCAAAGCCGCATCTGTGTAGCTGCATAGTCGCATAGTCGCTCATACAGAGGATCAAGAGGTACCAATACTAAACCTCAGATATATGCATAGCCGCGATCACAGTGTGCAGCAAATCCCAACACCGACAAGGAGTAATTGTATGCGCTCACCAGAAAATTAGGACCCAGATACCATATAGCATGTGGGTCATACAAGCTGTTGAAATATATGGTGGATGCTCCGAATGGATGAGAAGACCTTAGAGATATCCGTATGAACCAGCAACAGACATTGATAGACCAAATTCCAGCTCCAACGTTGGTAGAGATATAAACCAAAGAGGGACAGACATAGTGTAATATTGCTAATAATCATTTAATGAAAAAACATAGCAAGTACACTTACAAAACATCCCATGGTATTAAGCACATCAAGGGTGTATAGCAGGGCTGACTGTAGTGTAATCCTCTTAACGCGTTTCAGCAGAGATGCCTTTTTCAAAAGATAATGTCAGCCAAGAAGAGACCT
This sequence comes from Pelophylax lessonae, assembly GCF_965119305.1. Taxonomy (NCBI): domain Eukaryota; kingdom Metazoa; phylum Chordata; class Amphibia; order Anura; family Ranidae; genus Pelophylax; species Pelophylax lessonae. Next base: position 110,312,943 of record NC_138773.1, on the reverse strand, counting down.
TCTATATATAATATTATATTGATTAATTAAATGTCATGTCCCACCTGTGAAGGATTGTCAGCCTGAACGCCACGCTACATCGCAATGGCGCCGGTGTGCGTTCCAAGACTCGCCTAAGTAGCGTCCCAATAACTTAACGTCACTTCCGTGGTAAACCGGAAGTGATGGCAAATACAAGACGTATGCGGAAGTAAACCATAACATAATCCGCACTACAAAAGGACGCTATGGACGAAGCCTGGGACGCCATCTTAACAGAGGGAAAAAAAAACCTGTACAGCAATAAGAAATATATATCGTGTACAGCCGAAATATATCCCAATTTTTTTTTAACATTAAACATACATGGAATTGATAATAATTAACCTTAAAATTAACCATAAATCACCTCTATAGTAGGGAAATGGATCCCATTAAAATGGGTTAAAGAGAGATAAAAACCATCAAGGTAATAGTGAATAAAAATTGATTTTTAAAATCACACAAGTTAAAATATGAATTAACATATGAAATATAAATACGAATGGAGGAAAAAAGGGACTGATAAGCTAGAGATAAAAGATAAATAAATGCATACTAGATAATAGAGGGGACATAAAACTTCTCAAGATAAATTGATGAAGGCATTTATGTCCCACTCTATATTCAAGCCATATGGATAGTAAAATTTTAACGTGTAAATCCAGTAAGTTTCTCTCCGGGAGACACCCCGTATTTTTGAACCACCTCTCTACGGAGATACATACCGGTCAATAATCTGGAAAAGTGTTCCCTTAGGGTTTTTTTGATGGAAAAGTAAATAATGTTTGGACACGTTATGTTTGTCTTTACCCTTAATGATACTTGTAATGTGCTCGTTAACTCTCACATTAAATGATCTGATTGTATGCCCCACATCACGTGTTGCAAACAGTATGTTTTACCCCGGAAGTGACGTTACGTTATTGGGACGCTACTGAGGCGAGTCTTGGAATGCACGCCGGCGCCATTGCGATGTAGTGTGGCGTTCAAGCTGACAATCCTTCACAGGTGGGACATGACATTTAATTAATCAATATAATATTATATTTAGAAGGTCTCTTCTTGGCTGACATTATCTTTTGAGAAAGGCATCTCTGCTGAAACGCGTTAAGAGGATTACACTACAGTCAGCCCTGCTATACACCCTTGATGTGCTTAATACCATGGGATGTTTTGTAAGTATACTTGCTATGTTTTTTCATTAAATGATTATTAGCAATATTACACTATGTCTGTCCCTCTTTGGTTTATATCTCTACCAATGTTGGAGCTGGAATTTGGTCTATCCATGTCTGTTGCTGGTTCATACGGATATCTCTGAGGTCTTCTTATCCATTCGGAGCATCCACCATATATTTCAACAGCTTGTATGACCCACATGCTATATGGTATCTGGGTCCTACTTTTCTGGTGAGTGCATACAATTACTCCTTGTCGGTGTTGGGATTTGCTGCACACTGTGATCACGTCATTTATGTTGGATTTTTTATCATTCCATTCACTTGGGACTCTTATTCCAGTTGGACATTTCTTTTACATCTGTTTATGATTGGATACACATTATTTTATATGTTATATATGTTCAAGTATTCTTCCCCTTTAGCGCTGCACATTTTTATGTTTTTGGTCACTTTTTTGTCTGGTGATTAGTGCAAGCAGCTTTTGTTTATTGGTAGCGCAGTATTTCCAATTTTATGTGTTTATATGCATAGCCGCATCTGTGTAGCTGCATAGTCGGATAGTCGATCAGCTGCCCTCACTGTCTCTTACTGCTTGTAGACACCCAGGTCGGGTTGGGTCAGCGCTCAAGGGATACTGGCACGTAGCCTCAAACACGCCTCTAACATGCATCTATTTGCCGCAGGACCGCACAGCCGATTAGCTGTTTTTTTTTTTTCTTCTGCTCTTGCAGTCCGTGGCTGTCTGTGGACATTCAGGTTGAAACAGAGCTAAAGGGATACCGGCATACAGCCCCAGACACATATCCATTCAACATAATAAATAGCCGTGTGTTCGTCTTTTTTTTTTTCTCTTTGCCTGCCTGCCTGCTTGTTTGCGTTTCTTTAGCCAGAGCTTAGATAAGCATAATCTAGCCGATTCAAAATCAAATTAGTTGTTGGGGCTTTCCACCTTTTTGCCTTTTTGTTATTTGCATAAAACAAATATCTTACTCCCTGCTCCTGTCCATCTGTGTATAACGTGTATCATTTGTGTACCTATTGGCAGCGTTATACCTACATCATACCCACATATTCACATACCTACATACCTGTACTCTGCCTGCACTTCGCTCTTTATGGTGTGCAATTGCATCTTCCACCCTCCATTTTGTGTTTATTATTTTATCTACATTTTTTTCAGAAGAACTCTGAGGATCTAGGAGTAAGTGTAGGTGGAGTAGTGGGCAGTGCCAGAGGTAGCAGAGAACAAAGAGGAGCTAGCTGGCCTCTGTCGGGGTACAAGTAAAGATATATCAGGAAGTGGGTTTGGAGATGCCAAAACGCCAGCAGAGACGACAGCGGGATGTTCCCCAGCCATGGAAACGAACAGTGTATTTTCCGAATAAAAATGAAGGCTCACACCAAAAGGGTGCCCGGACCCAAGCACAGAGAGCAGCTATCGGTGCTCTAGGGGACAAAATAATGCGGGAAGTAGATGCAACAGAAGCGGCGGATGCAATGAATGCAACAAACTCTGCAGGATCTCCTCTAACAGAAGAAAGAAATATACTAGAATCAACTGATTTGGCAGGAGGACTTCCTCTAACATCAGTGCAAGCAGATCTGGGAGAAACTGGACGGTCAGAGGCTGAGGCTGGGGTGAGTGAGGAGGGCATAAATGATAAACCCAACATATAAGTGGAGAAGTAAATAAGACTATGCACAAACCTATGGAACTTAATACCTCAGATCCCATTACTTCATTTCCTACTTGCGGACGGTCTATATCAGATACTACTCTCAAAGAAATGTTAATATCTCTACGGTCATCTTTACAAGCGGATATTGCTTCTGGTATACACCAATGTGTCAAAAATGTACAAATGCTGGAAAGCAGAGTAGATAATATAGAGGAACAACTAACTGACTTTGCATCATCATTTAATACTATGGTTGACACTTCTAAAGCACAAAAAGATGATATTTTGTGGATGAAATCTAAAATAGCTGACCTAGAGGACAGGTCCCGTCGTAATAATCTCAAAATAAGGGGGGTCCCAGAAACAGTCTCGTTGGCTCAACTTCCCCACTTTGTCAGAGACCTTTTTAGTGCAGTGTCACCAGAATTAACTGCAAACGATCTGACCATCGCTCGTATACGTCGTATTCCGAAGCCTCCATATATACCACCTGAAGTACCGACAGACATACTACTAAGATTACATTATTATCAAGTGAAAGAGAAAATCCTCCAAATGTTCAAACAAAAGGAAACTTTACCAGAACAAGCAAAATCTCTTCAAGTCTTCTCTGATTTTTCTAGATTCACTATGCAGAGACGCAATAATCTCTTGGTGATTACTAAAACCCTCCGTAATCCTAATGTTCAGTATAAATGGAGATACCCTGCCAGTCTGACGATTTTCCATGAAGATAATTTCAAAACAATAGATACTCTAGAAGAGGGTATGGAGCTACTCAAAAAGTAGAATATCTCCCCATCAGCAGGAACGGATACAGTACGAAGACCAAATCCCAATTTAGGATGGACAAAAGTAAAATAGGAGAAAAAACAAAAAGGATGAATAATTCTTAACCACTTAAGCCCCAGAGGATTTGGCTGCTCAAAGACCAGGGCCTATTTTGCGATTTGGCACTGCGTGACTTTAACGGACAATTGCACGGCCGTGCAACGCTGTAACCAAATTAAATTGACGTAATTTTTTTCCCACAAACAGAGCTTTCTTTTGGTGGTATTTAGGGTTGAGCGGACACCTAGATGTCCGTGTTCGACGGGTTCGGCCGAACTTTAAAAAAAAGTCCGGGTCCGTGTCCCGGACTTTTACCGAACTTTTCCCGGACACCGAACCCCATTGAAGTCAATGGGGACCCGAACTTTAAGGCACTAAAATGGCTCTAAAACACCAAAGGAAAGGGCTAGAGTGCTGCAAATGGCAGCAAAACGTAATTAAGAGCATGGCAAGTGCTCTGCAAACAAATGTGGATAGGGAAATAACTTAAAACAACAAAAAAAAACAGAAAAATAAAACAATGTTCTTCTTCATCTCTGAAGGACGAGGCCCATATGGAGTAGGAGGGAGGTTGAGGTGGTGGTGGATGTGGCGGTGACATAGGCATGCGCACAGGGTGTGCCGGGTGTGCCTGGGCACACCCTAATCACCTAGGGCACATAGCATTGCCAGTGAGGAGATGGGAAAGATCTCCCTCGGACCTGCTCTGCTCTATTTCTCTTTGCCTACAGGTACATGGCCCCGATACATTACTCTCCCTGCTGGCAAACACATGCATGTGTATTTCAACTTTGGGGTGCACACCTTAATGCAATAGGCTGCGCACACCTATGGGTGGTGTAGGTGGAAGCGGCGGTGGAGGAGGACCAGGGCCGGATTAAGAGCATCATGGGCTTGGTGCTGAGGATTTTGAAGGGCCTTAAGGGCCGTGCCTTGCCATGCACCCAGAGGAGGAAGGGTGCAGCCATGCATGCCTAATTCAACATGGGATGCTGTCTCTGAAGCCCATAAACACATCCATGCATCGGCAACTGTCCCTCCTTGTCCGGCCTTCGTGCTGTGTGGGGAGGTTCTGAGGGTGCTGCCTGGGGAAGCGAGCATAGAAGCCAGACTTCTGTGTTTACAAGTGACAGAAGAGCGGTAACAGTGAATATGGCCAACCCGGGGCCTATATAAAAGGTAGGGGCCTGGAGCTGCAGCTCCAATAGCCCCTACGTTAATCTGGCCCTGAGGAGGAGGACGAGGTAGCCAACACTGCTTCTTTTCACAAATTTTAAATGAGGGTACACCCCAAAAGAGTGAGAAAGAGCAAAAATGGAACAATGGGTGGGTAAGGTCGGTATCCATTGCTATTCTGCACAAGGTACGGAAAAGTCCCGTGGGATCCATGCCTGGTTCATTTTAATGAACGTGAGCTTGTCCACATTGTCTCTGGACAGGCGGCTGCGCTTGTCTGTTATAACGCCCCCAGCCGTGCTAAATACCCGTTCAGATAATATACTGGCTGCAGGGCACGCCAGCACCTCCAAGGCGTAAAGGGCAAGCTCAGGCCATGTGCCCAATTTGGAGACCCAGAAGTTGAAGGGGGCAGACCCCTCATTCACTACATGTAGGCGTGTGCACACATACTGCTCCACCATGTTGGTAAAATGCTGCCTCCTGCTAAGACGTTCCATCTGAGCTGCTGGTGCTGCTGTTTGTTGTGGCGTGCTGACAAAGCTTTTCCACATTTCGGCCATGCTAACCCTGCCTTCTGAGGTGCTGGCGGTGCCCTGGTTGCGTTGGCGACCTCCTCCTCCTCCTCCTCCTCCTCTGCCTTGTGCTTCCACTGCGGCCCCGCTGTCAGATGGGAATGCCAGCAGCATGGCGTCTACCAGCGTGCGCTTGTACTCGCGCATCTTGCGATCGCGCTCCAGTGAGTGAATTAAGGACGGTACGTTGTCCTTGTAACGGGGATCCAGCAGCGTGGCCACCCAGTAATCAGCACAAGTTAGAATGTGGGCAACTCGGCGGTCGTTGTGGAGACACTGCAGCATGTAATCGCTCATGTGTGCCAGGCTGCCCAGAGGCAACGAAAGGCTGTCCTCTGTGGGAGGTGTATCGTCCGTGTCCTCTGTATCCCCCCAGCCACGCACCAGTGATGGCCATGAGCTGGCCTGGGTGCCACCCTGCTGTGAACATGGTTCCATCTCCTCCTCCAGCTCCTCCTCCTCCTCATCCTCCTCATCCTCCAGAACTGTGCCCCTGCTGGACAATTGTGTCCCTGGCGTTTGTGTGTGCAGGAACCCACCCTCGGAGCCCCTTGCGAATGACTGCCCTGAAAGCCTTGGAAATGTTACCTCTTCATCCTCCTCCTCCTCCTCATCCTGTGCCACATCCTCTTCCATCATCGCCCGAATTGTTTTTTCAAGGAGGCATAGAAGTGGGATAGTTAAGCTGAGAACGGCGTCATTGCCACTGGCCATGTTGGTGGAGTACTCAAAACAGCGCAACAAGGCACACAGGTCTCGCATGGAGGCCCAGTTATTGGTGGTGAAGTGGTGCTGTTCCGCAGAGCGACTCACGCGTGCGTGCTGCAGCTGAAACTCCACTATGGCCTGCTGCTGCTCGCACAGTCTTTCCAGCATGTGCAAGGTGGAGTTCCACCTTGTGGGCACGTCACATATGAGGCGGTGAGCGGGAAGGCCGAAGTTACGCTGCAGCGCTGCCAGGCGAGCAGCAGCAGGGTGAGAATGCCGAAAGTGCGCACAAACGGCCCGCACTTTCTGCAGCAGCTCTGACATATCGGGGTAGCTTTTAAGGAACCTCTGCACCACCAAATTCAGCACATGCGCCAGGCAAGGGATGTGCGTCAAACCGGCTAGGCCCAGAGCTGCTTTGAGATTTCTCCCGTTATCGCACACCACCAGGCCGGGCTTGAGGCTCGCTGGCAGCAACCACTCATTTGTCTGCTGTTCCATGCTCCTCCACAACTCCTGCGCGGTGTGTGGTTTGTCCCCCAAACAGGCAAGTTGTAAAACTGCCTGCTGTCGTTTACCCCTGGCTGTGCTGAAGTTGGTGGTGAAGGTGTTACGCTGTCCGGATGAGGAGGCGGTAGAGGATGAGGAAGCGGAGTAGGAGGAGTTAGGAACAAGAGGCAAACTGAAGCGCCCTGCAATCCTCGGTGGTGGAAGGACATGCGCCAAATTGCTATCCGCCTCAGGCCCATCCGCCACTGCATTTACCCAGTGTGCCGTTAGGGAGATATAACGCCCCTGACCGTGCTTACTGGTCCACGTATCGGTAGTTAGGTGGACCTTGGCACAGATGGCGTTGCGCAGTGCACACCTGATTTTTTCCCCCACTTGGTTGTGCAGGGAAGGGATGGCTTGCCTGGAAAAGTAGTGGCGGCTGGGCACGACGTACTGTGGGACAGCCACCGACATAAGGTTTTTAAAACTGTGCGTCTCCACCAGACGGAATGACAGCATTTCAAAGGCCAATAATTTTGAAATGCTGGCATTCAGGGCCAGGGATCGCGGGTGGGTAGGGGGGTACTTCCTCTTCCTCTCAAGTGTTTGGGAGATGGAAAGCTGAACGCTTCCATGGGACATTGTGGAGATGGTTGTTGGTGACCCAGGTGGTGGTGTTGCTGACAGATCGTCTGTTTGCGGGGTGGCAGGTGCCGGTATCACTACAGATGTGGCTGGAGCGGCCGAGACTGCAGCAGAAGAGGAAGCAGGATGAGCCAGAGACGTTTCTTGGTTTTGAAGGTGTGTACTCCACTGCAACTCGTGCTTTGCACTTAGATGCCTGATCATGCAGGTTGTGCTCAGGTTGAGAAGGTTTATGCCTCGCTTCAAGCTCTGATTGCACAGGGTGCAAACCACTCGTGTCCTGTCATCAGCACATTTTCTAAAGAACTTCCACGCTAGAGAACTCCTTTGAGCTGACTTTGGTGCGCTCGTTCCCTTGCTGCGTTGGGCAGTAGCGGGCGTAGTGTCTAGGGCACGGCCGCTCCGCTTCTGCACCCTGCTCCCTCTTCTGCTGTGCTGGTGGCTCTGTGCGACCACCGCCTCTTCCTCCAAACCACTCAGGTCACCTGCATGACGTTCATTCCATGTGGGGTCGAGGACCTCATCGTCCTCCACATCATCTTCCACCCAGTCTTCACCCCTGCCCTCCTTGTCGGTCTCCACAATGCTGAACGCCGCAGCAGTTGGCACCTGCGTTTCGTCATCATCGGAGACGTGCTGCGATGATCCTTGCATGTACTCATCTTGAGAAATAAGTGGTTGGGCATCGCTGCACTCAATCTCTTCCACTTCTGGGGCAGGGCTAGGTGAATGGCCCTGGGAAACCCTGCTGACAGAGTCATCAAAAAGAAGAAGAGACTGCTGTATGGCTTGGGGCTCAGACTGCTTGCCTGATTTGCAAGGGGGTGAGGTGAAAGACGGTTGGACATCGGCTGCAGGTGCCAACTCTGACCTTTCTGCAGTAGACTGGGTGGGAGACAATGTGAAGGAACTGGAGGCACTGTCAGCAGCAAACCAATCTACTATCGCCTCCACTTGTTCTGGCCTCATCACTTCTAGGGGCGTATGATGCCCTACCAAATACTGATGCAGGTTCTGTCGCCTACTCACACTTGAGGAAGGTGTTTCACTTGTGTGTGTAGCTGGCACAGATCGACCACGTCCTCTCCTTGCAACAGGAGCTCTACCAGCAGCACCACGACCCAGGCCACGGCCCTTATTTGACGGTCTCCTCATATTTCTGTAATTTAAGATCTTGCCCTAGAAAGGTTTTTATTGAATAGCGGAATAGGAAATATGATCCAAAAAAGTGTGTGTATCTCGCACGTACAAAACCACACTAGGCCCCAATTACTATTGTTTCTACCCCTAAAAGGATGGATGAGGAGTAGGAGGAGTATGGAACAGACAGCACCCTCAAATCTTCAGAAGTATGAGATGAACCTCAAAAACTTGGAAAGGTGGATCTCACACGTACCGACACAGACTATCACGCAATTCAATTGATCCTCAAAGGTTTTTATTGAATAGCGGAATAGGAAATATGATCAAAAAAAGTGTATGTATCTCGCACGTACACCACCACACTAGGCCCCAATTACTATTGTTTGTACCCCTAAAAGGATGGTTGAGCAGTAGGAGGAGGAGTATGGAACAGGCAGCACCCTCAAATCTTCAGAAGTATGAGATGAACCCCAAAAACTTGGAAAGGTGGATCTCACACGTACCGACACAGACTATCACGCAATTTAATTGATCCCCAAAGGTTTTAATTGAATAGCGGAATAGAAAATATGATCAAAAAGAAAGTGTATGTATCTCACACGTACACCACCACACTAGGCCCCAATTACTATTGTTTGTACCCCTAAAAAGATGGTTGAGCAGTAGGAGGAGGAGTATGGAACAGGCAGCACCCTCAAATCTTCAGAAGTATGAGATGAACCCCAAAAACTTGGAAAGGTGGATCTCACACGTACCGACACAGACTATCACGCAATTTAATTGATCCCCAAAGGTTTTAATTGAATAGCGGAATAGAAAATATGATCAAAAAGAAAGTGTATGTATCTCACACGTACACCACCACACTAGGCCCCAATTACTATTGTTTGTACCCCTAAAAGGATGGTTGAGGAGTAGGAGGAGGAGTATGGAACAGGCAGCACCCTCAAATCTTCAGAAGTATGAGATGAACCCCAAAAACTTGGAAAGGTGGATCTCACACGTACCGACACAGACTATCACGCAATTTAATTGATCCCCAAAGGTTTTAATTGAATAGCGGAATAGAAAATATGATCAAAAAGAAAGTGTATGTATCTCACACGTACACCACCACACTAGGCCCCAATTACTATTGTTTGTACCCCTAAAAGGATGGTTGAGGAGTAGGAGGAGGAGTATGGAACAGGCAGCACCCTCAAATCTTCAGAAGTATGAGATGAACCCCAAAAACTTGGAAAGGTGGATCTCACACGTACCGACAGAGACTATCACGCAATTTAATTGATCCCCAAAGGTTTTAATTGAATAGCGGAATAGAAGATATGATCAAAAAGAAAGTGTATGTATCTCACACGTACACCACCACACTAGGCCCCAATTACTATTGTTTGTACCCCTAAAAGGATGGTTGAGCAGTAGGAGGAGGAGTATGGAACAGGCAGCACCCTCAAATCTTCAGAAGTATGAGATGAACCCCAAAAACTTGGAAAGGTGGATCTCACACGTACCGACACAGACTATCACGCAAGTTAATTGATCCCCAATGGTTTTAATTGAATAGCGGAATAGAAAATATGATCAAAAAGAAAGTGTATGTATCTCACACGTACACCACCACACTAGGCCCCAATTACTATTGTTTGTACCCCTAAAAGGATGGTTGAGCAGTAGGAGGAGGAGTATGGAACAGGCAGCACCCTCAAATCTTCAGAAGTATGAGATGAACCCAAAAACTTGGAAAGGTGGATCTCACACGTACCGACACAGACTATCACGCAATTTAATTGATCCCCAAAGGTTTTAATTGAATAGCGGAATAGAAAATATGATCAAAAAGAAAGTGTATGTATCTCACACGTACACCACCACACTAGGCCCCAATTACTATTGTTTGTACCCCTAAAAGGATGGTTGAGGAGTAGGAGGAGGAGTATGGAACAGGCAGCACCCTCAAATCTTCAGAAGTATGAGATGAACCCCAAAAACTTGGAAAGGTGGATCTCACACGTACCGACACAGACTATCACACAATTTAATTGATCCCCAAAGGTTTTAATTGAATAGCGGAATAGAAAATATGATCAAAAAGAAAGTGTATGTATCTCACACGTACACCACCACACTAGGCCCCAATTACTATTGTTTGTACCCCTAAAAGGATAATTGAGGAGTAGGAGGAGGAGTATGGAACAGGCAGCACCCTCAAATCTTCAGAAGAATGAGATGAACCCCAAAAACTTGGAAAGGTGGATCTCACATGTACCGACACAGACTATCACGCAATTTAATTGATCCCCAAAGGTTTTAATTGAATAGCGGAATAGAAAATATGATCAAAAAGAAAGTGTATGTATCTCACACGTACACCACCACACTAGGCCCCAATTACTATTGTTTGTACCCCTAAAAGGATGGTTGAGGAGTAGGAGGAGGAGTATGGAACAGGCAGCACCCTCAAATCTTCAGAAGTATGAGATGAACCCCAAAAACTTGGAAAGGTGGATCTCACACGTACCGACACAGACTATCACGCAATTTAATTGATCCCCAAAGGTTTTAATTGAATAGCGGAATAGAAAATATGATCAAAAAGAAAGTGTATGTATCTCACACGTACACCACCACACTAGGCCCCAATTACTATTGTTTGTACCCCTAAAAGGATGGTTGAGGAGTAGGAGGAGGAGTATGGAACAGGCAGCACCCTCAAATCTTCAGAAGTATGAGATGAACCCCAAAAACTTGGAAAGGTGGATCTCACACGTACCGACACAGACTATCACGCAATTTAATTGATCCCCAAAGGTTTTAATTGAATAGCGGAATAGAAAATATGATCAAAAAGAAAATGTATGTATCTCACACGTACACCACCACACTAGGCCCCAATTACTATTGTTTGTACCCCTAAAAGGATGGTTGAGGAGTAGGAGGAGGAGTATGGAACAGGCAGCACCCTCAAATCTTCAGAAGTATGAGATGAACCCCAAAAACTTGGAAAGGTGGATCTCACACGTACCGACACAGACTATCACGCAATTTAATTAATCCCCAAAGGTTTTAATTGAATAGCGGAATAGAAAATATGATCAAAAAGAAAGTGTATGTATCTCACACGTACACCACCACACTAGGCCCCAATTACTATTGTTTGTACCCCTAAAAGGATGGTTGAGGAGTAGGAGGAGGAGTATGGAACAGGCAGCACCCTCAAATCTTCAGAAGTATGAGATGAACCCCAAAAACTTGGAAAGGTGGATCCCACACGTACCGACACAGACTATCACGCAATTTAATTGATCCCCAAAGGTTTTAATTGAATAGCGGAATAGAAAATATGATCAAAAAGAAAGTGTATGTATCTCACACGTACACCACCACACTAGGCCCCAATTACTATTGTTTGTACCCCTAAAAGGATGGTTGAGCAGTAGGAGGAGGAGTATGGAACAGGCAGCACCCTCAAATCTTCAGAAGTATGAGATGAACCCAAAAACTTGGAAAGGTGGATCTCACACGTACCGACACAGACTATCACGCAATTTAATTGATCCCCAAAGGTTTTAATTGAATAGCGGAATAGAAAATATGATCAAAAAGAAAGTGTATGTATCTCACACGTACACCACCACACTAGGCCCCAATTACTATTGTTTGTACCCCTAAAAGGATGGTTGAGGAGTAGGAGGAGGAGTATGGAACAGGCAGCACCCTCAAATCTTCAGAAGTATGAGATGAGCCCCAAAAACTTGGAAAGGTGGATCTCACACGTACCGACACAGACTATCACGCAATTTAATTGATCCCCAAAGGTTTTAATTGAATAGCGGAATAGAAAATATGATCAAAAAGAAAGTGTATGTATCTCACGCGTACACCACCACACTAGGCCCCAATTACTATTGTTTGTACCCCTAAAAGGATGGTTGAGGAGTAGGAGGAGGAGTATGGAACAGGCAGCACCCTCAAATCTTCAGAAGAATGAGATGAACCCCAAAAACTTGGAAAGGTGGATCTCACACGTACCGACACAGACTATCACGCAATTTAATTGATCCCCAAAGGTTTTAATTGAATAGCGGAATAGAAAATATGATCAAAAAGAAAGTGTATGTATCTCACACGTACACCACCACACTAGGCCCCAATTACTATTGTTTGTACCCCTAAAAGGATGGTTGAGGAGTAGGAGGAGGAGTATGGAACAGGCAGCACCCTCAAATCTTCAGAAGTATGAGATGAACCCCAAAAACTTGGAAAGGTGGATCTCACACGTACCGACACAGACTATCACGCAATTTAATTGATCCCCAAAGGTTTTAATTGAATAGCGGAATAGAAAATATGATCAAAAAGAAAGTGTATGTATCTCACACGTACACCACCACACTAGGCCCCAATTACTATTGTTTGTACCCCTAAAAGGATGGTTGAGGAGTAGGAGGAGGAGTATGGAACAGGCAGCACCCTCAAATCTTCAGAAGTATGAGATGAACCCCAAAAACTTGGAAAGGTGGATCTCACACGTACCGACACAGACTATCACGCAATTTAATTGATCCCCAAAGGTTTTAATTGAATAGCGGAATAGAAAATATGATCAAAAAGAAAGTGTATGTATCTCACACGTACACCACCACACTAGGCCCCAATTACTATTGTTTGTACCCCTAAAAGGATGGTTGAGGAGTAGGAGGAGGAGTATGGAACAGGCAGCACCCTCAAATCTTCAGAAGTATGAGATGAACCCCAAAAACTTGGAAAGGTGGATCTCACACGTACCGACACAGACTATCACGCAATTTAATTAATCCCCAAAGGTTTTAATTGAATAGCGGAATAGAAAATATGATCAAAAAGAAAGTGTATGTATCTCACACGTACACCACCACACTAGGCCCCAATTACTATTGTTTGTACCCCTAAAAGGATGGTTGAGGAGTAGGAGGAGGAGTATGGAACAGGCAGCACCCTCAAATCTTCAGAAGTATGAGATGAACCCCAAAAACTTGGAAAGGTGGATCTCACACGTACCGACACAGACTATCACGCAATTTAATTAATCCCCAAAGGTTTTAATTGAATAGCGGAATAGAAAATATGATCAAAAAGAAAGTGTATGTATCTCACACGTACACCACCACACTAGGCCCCAATTACTATTGTTTGTACCCCTAAAAGGATGGTTGAGGAGTAGGAGGAAGAGTATGGAACAGGCAGCACCCTCAAATCTTCAGAAGTATGAGATGAACCCCAAAAACTTGGAAAGGTGGATCTCACACGTACCGACACAGACTATCACACAATTTAATTGATCCCCAAAGGTTTTAATTGAATAGCGGAATAGAAAATATGATCAAAAAGAAAGTGTATGTATCTCACACGTACACCACCACACTAGGCCCCAATTACTATTGTTTGTACCCCTAAAAGGATGGTTGAGCAGTAGGAGGAGGAGTATGGAACAGGCAGCACCCTCAAATCTTCAGAAGTATGAGATTGTGTTCACTGTACCCCACAAAGATTGTGTTCACTGCACCCCACAAAGATTGTGTTCACTGCACCTCAAAAAGGATTTTGTTCACTGCACCCCACAAAGATTGTGTTCACTGCACCCTAAAAGGATTTTGTTCACTGCACCCCAAAAAGATTGTGTTCACTGTACCCCCCAAAGATTGTGTTCACTGCACCCCACAAAGATTCTGTTCCCTGTACCCCACAAAGATTGTGTTCACTGCACCCCACAAAGGATTTTGTTCACTGCACCCCAAAAAGATTGTGTTCACTGCACTCCAAAAAGGATGTTGTTCACTGCACCCCAAAAAGGATTTTGTTCACTGCACCCCAAAAAGATTGTGTTCACCGCACCCCACAAAGATTGTGTTCACTGCACCCCACAAAGGATTTTGTTCACTGCACCCCAAAAAGATTGTGTTCACTGTACCCCCCAAAGATTGTGTTCACTGCACCCCACAAAGGATTTTGTTCACTGCACCCCAAAAAGATTGTGTTCACTGTACCCCCCAAAGATTGTGTTCACTGCACCCCACAACGATTCTGTTCACTGTACCCCACAAAGATTGTGTTCACTGCACCCCACAAAGGATTTTGTTCACTGCACCCCAAAAAGATTGTGTTCACTGCACCCCAAAAAGGATGTTGTTCACTGCACCCCAAAAAGGATTTTGTTCACTGCACCCCAAAAAGATTGTGTTCACTGCACCCCACAAAGATTGTGTTCACTGCACCCCACAAAGGATTTTGTTCACTGCACCCCAAAAAGATTGTGTTCACTGTACCCCCCAAAGATTGTGTTCACTGCACCCCACAAAGGATTTTGTTCACTGCACCCCAAAAAGATTGTGTTCACTGTACCCCCCAAAGATTGTGTTCACTGCACCCCACAAAGATTCTGTTCACTGTACCCAACAAAGATTGTGTTCACTGCACCCCACAAAGGATTTTGTTCACTGCACCCCAAAAAGATTGTGTTCACTGCACCCCAAAAAGGATTTTGTTCACTGCACCCCAAAAAGGATGTTGTTCACTGCACCCCAAAAAGGATTTTGTTCACTGCACCCCAAAAAGATTGTGTTCACTGCACCCCACAAAGATTGTGTTCACTGCACCCCACAAAGGATTTTGTTCACTGCACCCCAAAAAGGATTTTGTTCACTGCACCGCAAAAAGGATGTTGTTCACTGCACCCCAAAAAGGATTTTGTTCACTCCACCCCAAAAAGATTGTGTTCACTGCACCCCACAAAGATTGTGTTCACTGCACCCCAAAAAGGATTTTGTTCACTGCACCCCAAAAAGATTGTGTTCACTGTACCCCCCAAAGATTGTGTTCACTGCACCCCACAAAGATTCTGTTCACTGTACCCCACAAAGATTGTGTTCACTGCACCCCACAAAGGATTTTGTTCACTGCACCCCAAAAAGATTGTGTTCACTGCACCCCAAAAAGGATTTTGTTCACTGCACCCCAAAAAGGATGTTGTTCACTGCACCCCAAAAAGATTGTGTTCACTGCACCCCACAAAGATTGTGTTCACTGCACCCCACAAAGGATTTTGTTCACTGCACCCCAAAAAGATTGTGTTCACTGCACCCCAAAAAGGATTTTGTTCACTGCACCCCAAAAAGGATGTTGTTCACTGCACCCCAAAAAGGATTTTGTTCACTCCACCCCAAAAAGATTGTGTTCACTGCACCCCACAAAGATTGTGTTCACTGCACCCCACAAAGGATTTTGTTCACTGCACCCCAAAAAGATTGTGTTCACTGCACCCCAAAAAGGATTTTGTTCACTGCACCCCAAAAAGATTGTGTTCACTGCACCCCACAAAGATTGTGTTCACTGCACCCCAAAAAGGATGTTGTTCACTGCACCCCAAAAAGATTGTGTTCACTGCACCCCACAAAGATTGTGTTCACTGCACCCCACAAAGGATTTTGTTCACTGCACCCCAAAAAGATTTTGTTCACTGCACCCCAAAAAGGACGTTGTTCACTGCACCCCAAAAAGATTTTGTTCACTGCACCCCAAAAAGGACGTTGTTCACTGCACCCCAAAAAGATTGTGTTCACTGCAGCCCAAAAAGATTGTGTTCACTGCAGCTCACACACAGAAAAATGGATGTGGATCACTGACACCTGCCTATCTCCTATCCCACACCACACAGCAATATCGATTGTAGTTTGTAGAACACAGTTTCCCTAAAATTCAGCAGCAGCCTCTCCCTAACAGGATTGAGAAGAGATCGTAGATCGGGACTAAGTGCAGACCCCACACAGCAATATCGATTGTAGTTTGTAGAACACTCTGACCCTAAAATTCAGCAGCAGCCTCTCCCTAACAGGATTGAGAAGAGATCGTAGATCAGGATTAAGTGCAGACCCCACCCCCCACACAGCAATATCGATTGTAGTTTGTAGAAGACACTGACCCTATAATTCAGCAGACTCTATCCCTAAAATGCCTACAACTCGCCCTGCCTAAACACTCCGACCTGTCCCTCAATTCTATCCGGACACAAATGTTTTTTTCCTGCCTGTCTTTCCCTAATCAGCAGCCAGCACGTTGATGTGTGCTCTGTCCCTGATCTAAGCAGCAGAATGAAGACGCTGCGGCTGCCTGGAACTTATAAAGACTTGGTCACATGCTTCAGACGGCCAATCACAGCTACTGAGACATTTGCAGGCATGGCTGGGATGGCTTAAGGCACACCAGTTAAACGATTGTTGATTGGCTGTTGAAAGCCCGCCATGAAAAGAGCGCCAAAGCATGCAAAACCCGGAAATAAAACGACCGAACACGGATTTTTACCCGAACATACAGTAAAGTGTCCGTGTCCGTGTTCGGGTACAAAAAATCCAATTATTCGGTACGAACACGAATAATACAGTCCGTGTTCGCTCAACACTAGTGGTATTTGATCACCTGTGCGATTTTTACTTTTTGCGCTATAAACAAAAAAAATGCGACAATTTTGAAAAAATAACAATATTTTTCACATTTTTTTTATATGAAATTCCCCAAAAAAAATGTAAAAATCAAAATGTTTTAACATTTTAGGCCAATTTGTTTTCTGCTACATATTTTTGGTAAAAAAAATAGCAATAAGCGTATTTTGAATGGTTTGTGCAAAAATTATTGCGTTTACTAACTATGGGAAAGATTTATTTCATTTTTTTGGTTTTTTTAACTAGTAATGGCGGTGGTGATTTTTTTACCCATACGTCACTTTGCCCAGCAGCGGCTGCCTGCCGAAGTATATCTGCGGTAGGCGGTCGCTAAGTGGTTAAAACAATCACCTCGCAAGGCCCCCATCCCAGCCTCTATGATGTTCCCCTGGTGTGGCGTAATGGTACAATACATCGTACCTTTTCTTTTTTTTTTTGGGGAAAAAATCATTTTTCTCTTTTCCCCCACCAACGTTGCAGAATTACCTGCATGAAGCCCCCTTTTTGGGGGTTTCCTTTGTCTTCTTCTTTTTTTTTTTTCTCCTCCTCCATTTTTTTCCTTAGAGCATCGCCTAGGCTCCTACCAGAGCATAATGAAATTAATCAGATGCGGAAAAAAATGTTTTTTATTATTAATATTAATTGGTGGAAGTACACTAATGGACTACTGATTCAGTTTAATGTATGGATTAAGGTCTGTTTTTGTTTAAATCGACACATGTTGCCTTCTAATGGGATATCTTTTTTCCTTTCTGAGTTGTATTTTGGGATCCGCTCAGTATATATTGTCACTTCCTGCACAGCTCTATATCCTAACGGCACAATATGATGATGAGCTTGATGGTGCTTTCTATTAATGCACATGGATTGAACCATCCAGCTAAAAGAAGATCTGTATTGAAAGAAGCCGTATTGCGCAAAGCGGATGTTTTTGCTGTGCAGGAAACACATTTTCATAGAGATGAGACCCCTCCATGTCGACATCGGAGTTTCCCACATATTTTTCTTGCTTCGGCACGGGAGAAGAAGAGAGGAACCCTTGTGGCGATTAGGGATACGGTGTCATTTACTTTGAAGAATTTGATATTAGATCCAGATGGTAGATATATTATAGTCGTTGGGATTATCGAGAACATATCTATTACTTTGGTTTCCATTTATGCACCTAATAAACATCAGATGCGGTTTTTCAGGAAACTCTATAAAATAATTTGCAAGATTCGTGAAGGAAGTTTGTTGATGTGCGGAGACTTTCATTTGACTCCTAACCCCCATTTGGATTCCTCCTCTCTGCGCAGAGACCAGCCGGCTACCCTGGATGGGTTTCTTCGCAGGGAGGACTTATATGATGCATGGTGATGTTTCCATGCAGAAGAGAGGGACTATACCTTCTTCTCATTTAGGCATCAATCTTATTCAAGAATAGATTTATTTATAGTGGATGAGGGGTTATTACAAAACATTTTAGAAGTTTTCATACATGATATAACATGGTCGGATCATGCCGCCATTACTTGTACGTTGAGATCCGACCGTGTTAGATCTTGTATAACTGCCTGGAGTGGCAACAATAAATTGATCCAACTTCCAGCTAATATTACCCTACTAACAAAGCATCAGAATAAATTTTTTGATACAAATAACACCGCAGACATTTCCCCTTCAATATTATGGAATGCCCACAAGGCATACATGCGGGGTATCCTTTTACAACTAGGGACAAAAACAAAAAAATTACTACAATCCTCTATAGCTAAAATATTGCAGGAAATTCATACTAGAGAAACTAAAAATAAACTAAACCCTAACCCTTTAGACTCTTTTATTCTCACAAGACTATGTAATGAACTACGATGCCTCTTAGTACAAGACCACAATAAAGCCATGAGATTGTTGAAAATAATACATTATTCTCAAAATAATGAAGCAGGTAAACTTAGCCTCTCGTCTTAAATCTCGGAAAATAAAATCCCCTATGTATACCATCCTTTTTCTAAAAAAAATTGTTAAAACCACAAGAAATCGAAGATGCGTTTGCGGATTATTATGATGCTTTATATAATTTAGAAATGGATCCCACTTTCAAGAAACCATCTGACTCAAAAATAATTGAATTTCTTGAAAAATTAAATTTACCCACGCTATCGGGTGAACAGTTGGCTTATTTGAATACACCAGTGACCATCGTGGAACTATTAATAACAGTTGATCAACTCCCTCCTGACAAATCGCCTGGTCCTGATGGATTTACAAATGAGTATATCCAACAATTTAAACAGATCTTGGCACCACATATACTTAAGTTAATTCACTTTACTATGACACTGGGTTCATTCACAACAGAGATGCTTCGCGCTCACATAGTAGCACTGCAAAAACCAGGAAAAGTCCCTGATACACCAGCAAACTTTAGACCGATATCATTACTCAACACAGATGTGAAGGTGTATGCTAAACGGTTAACAGTTGTTCTTCCATGCTTAATTAATAAAGACCAAACAGGGTTTATGGCAAACAGAGAAGCGGCAGATGCCACTAGAAGGGTAATCAGTCTTATCAATCATGTGGAACAATCAAAGATTCCTTCAATTCTTTTATCAGTTGACGCTGAGAAAGCGTTTGATAGGGTGTATTGGCGGTATATGGCATGGGTGCTGGAAAAGTTGGGTTTTCAAGGCAGGATATCGTCGGCCATTTGGGCATTGTATTCTAATCTTTCAGCACAAATATTTATATCAGGTACATACTCTAGAACTATCTCCATCACAAATGGCACCTGCCAGGGCTGCACCTTGTCCCCAAGTATTTTTAATTTTATGATGGAACCTTTGGCCGAGACAATACGCATACACCCACATATATTAGGGTTTCGATTTCAAGATACCCCACATAAAATCAGTTTATTCTCTGATGATGTGATATTAACACTTAAAAATCCACTTATTTCATTACCTGCAGTCCATCAAGTACTACAAGCATTTAGTGCGATCTCATTATAAAGTTAATTTCTCAAAATCTTTAATTTTAGATCTAGGAGTACGGGCACACAATAGATCATATTTACAGTAGAATCCCAATTATCCTATATATGTACATCTAAAGAGATTCCCTATTTAGTGATAATATTAGCCCCATCAACATCGTCCATGGTCACAGCTAACTATATTCCATTATTAAATAAATTACGAAAGGAATTAGATCAAAATTCTTACAAGGAACCATCTTGGATAGGCCGTCTTGCGGCATTCAAGATGATGAGTCTACCACAGATTCTAAATGTTTTCCGTTCTCTACCACTCCCGATTCCATCTCAAATCATGAGAAAATTTACAACTCTTCAAACATCAAAAGTGTGCATGGTCTCACCTGATTAAACATAAATCAGTAGAAGGTATAAGTATGGTTCATTTGGAAGATTATTATTGAGCATCCCAGTTGGTATCTCTCAAGCCATAGCTCTGTAATGATATAGACACCCGATGGGTTCAGGTGGAAAAAGCCTTAACCAAAACCAAGCACCTAACACACTTGATGATAGCAGACTACTGGAAACCGGTCCCAATTCAAAACATCCCTATTAAAGTAAAAACATCGTTATTAGCATGGAGAATCCTCCTAACGAAAAATAAATCAGACTCTGTGAATCAAAAAATAAAGATACCTATAGAACCAATGGAAATTCTCATACCCTATTTATATATTTCTAAATGGAGAGATTGTAATATATACTGGATTTAAGATTTGCTAGAAGGTATAAGACCTAAATCATTTGAAACACTTCAGCAGATATATAAACTTCCAAAATCTGAATATTTTTCTTACAACTGAATAACTAAATTTCTTAGTCAATACCCATTACCAACATTATTATTGCCCCAACGGTTATATGATTATTATACCGCCTTTCCCGAAAGGAAAGAAAGGTATTTCTTTATTTTATAACACATTAAATTCTAAATCCATATTCCAGAAGACAGGGCCTATGCTAAAATGGGAGGAAGAACTGTGTCAAACGTTTACAAATACGCAATGGTCTCAAGCCATTAAATATTCCTATAAGATATCCCAGTGTGTTAACCATTGGGAATTAACTCAGAAAATTCTCTCTAGATGGTATCTTACTCCTTATCGACTCTCGAAATTTTATCCGACACATTCGCCACTGTGTTGGCGAATGTGCGGACAAACGGGCAATTTACACCACACATTATGGGCTTGTAAGAATATAACAAGCTTTGGAATCAAATTTTCAATTTTATAGGAAAAATAACAGGCACAGTTATTGAACCAAACCCGGCATTAGCCCTTTAAATCTGGGGATAGATAGATATCTGATAAAGATACGTTGGATTATAGCCCATATATTGGTAGCTGCGAGGTTAACGATAACTAGACAGTGGAAAAGCATCAAAGTTACTAAATTAGCGGAAGCAATAACATCTGTTAGATTAAAGTATGAGTACGAAAAGGCATTGCCATTGCGTTTTAACACAATGCCGATGTTCTTAAAAAATTGAGAATTATGGACCATTTAGATTGGCTATTAAAGGATTGACTAGCGAGGATTTAAATTCCAAGGAGGAAATTGTGTATTCCAATTGCTCTGAGTGATTATGAACACTAATGGTGCAGATCATTTCTTGCTTGTTTTATGTATATATCTTTGTATTGAAGGAATTGTAGATGGATGCTCCCGTTCTTTTTCTTTTCTTTCTCTTTTCTCTTCTTTTTCGTTGTGATTTTTGATTTGTATTGTAAAAAACATAATAAAAAGATTTAAACTGAAGTGCTTTAAAGAGGATGTAAACCCTCTCTTGGAACTTGTACCTACAGGTAAGCCTTTAATAAGGCTTACCTATAGGTACTGTAAATATCTCCTAAACTTGCACAGTTTAGGAGATATTTACTTTTAATGCAGCCGATGACGTCATCGGTGCATGTGCTCTAAAGGAACGGCCACCCGTGCCGATCCTTTAGAGCCCTGTTCCGTGAACGGTGGCTCCCGCGCTCATGCGGGAGTGATGTAATCGTGCCTCCGTCCAATCAGATGGCCGGAGGATGCGAAACCAGGAAGCAGGATGGCCGAACATATCGGCCGTCCTGTCGCTGAGTGGGCGGCACTTTGGGTGCTTCGTTCTAAGGTAAGTATTTTATAATGAGCTAGTATGCGATGCATACTAGCTACTAGCTCATTATGCCTTTGTCTTGCAAGGTTTTTTTTTTTTTTTTGGGGGGAGGGTTTACTTCCTCTTTAAATAGATGGTAATGTGGAAATAAGGGACAAACTGGAGGGGCAGGCTGAGAGAGTGCATTAATATACAGAATCCCTGCACATATAGTTTAAACCTAATAATGAAATTTGCCAGCACAGTACAGACAGGGTAATAATGACAAATACAGCTGTCCAGCTTCCTCATAAATATTACATAGCATGGGAGAACTAAGTAGGGTTTTTCAGTCCTGCAGTTTTCTGGAAAAAGTATGTAAAAAGGTAAGCAGCGATTTTGCTATAGTATACAATATGAATCGGAACATGTAACAGTTGTAAAGTAGGGGTAATTTCAATTTAGTTGCAAAAGTGGAAATATGGGTTTAAAACTCCATAAGGTTTAGTCAAATTGACACCAATTATTTAAAAAACTGGCAACACATAAAAGAAAAGAAATACAGCCTGGCAGTGTCAGTAGCTATTATACATTGTAAAACATTTTCTTTTACTGGAGTGTCTTTAAAGCAAATTTGGCACACAGAAAGCCAGATCCTATTTTTTGTAGATGAGACTGAAGCACTGAAAAATCTGTTTTCTCTTTAGCTGTTCAATTGAAAATCTCTACTTTCGACCGGGACACAATAAAGCATTCAACACAGCTGAGCCGACTGAAAGAAGAAATGCGGAAATTTGATGTTACTACAGTTTTTATATATAACCTCTATTTCTGCGCTTAAAATACTTTGTTCATTTTTTGACCTTCAACTGTGACCTAGTGTACCAATAAATGATGGATTTGAATAACATGGGGATTTGAGCACTAACTTTCCTGTTATTCCTTATAGTCCAGACTGATTTTAATTCTAATGCTTCTTCTCACTTGCCTTCTGTAATTCCTTATCTATAGAAATTTTATATTATTTCATTGTTGCCAGTCCACTATCTATCTCTTCTGCTTTCTCCGACTACTTCCCAAAATCATACAGTATGTTACTGTCTATACCTACTATTCCCTCTAGGCTCTAGTTCTCTATCTTTCTCTCTCTATCTCTCACTTCCATTCCCATATTGCAACAACCCATCATCACATCAAAACAACAAAAGTGCACTGTGTTCAATTCAAAATTAAGTGCTTAAGTGCTCCCTGCATGTTTGTGCATTGTGTTTGGTGCACAGTATAGCAGCAGAATGTCTGCCCTCTGGAAAGTGCTCTTTTGTGATGTTACAACATCATCACACATATGTGCACGCTTCTGATGTCAACCCCAATGCTTGTTTATTAGCAGCGATCTGACTTGCCCACTCATTAGCAGCATTACAAAATTAGTAATCATCTTTCACCGTCTCACTGAAATTAATGTTTGTTGTCACTACTCTAGAAATTCTCAGTCCACATTTCCAGGCTCAGGGGTTCACCTCTAAAGGTGAATTGTGCAGCCTAAAAGAGAAGAAAGCTTTTCTGGCCATATTTCTCTTGTGGATCATGGGAGTGCACTTATTTCTGCATCCTGTAACCCAGATTCAGCTGACAGCGGGCCAAAGTTTGCTGTCAGCTGATGTCCAGGCTCTGGAGAGATCCTGAATTTTTTTTTTCGTTCAAATGCTCTTTGTTAAACATTTCTTTTTTCCTTTTTACTCAACACATACATACAATATATTAAACAAAACTCTTGTCTCCAGTTATCTTATTAGTTAGACATCCCATTAACATACAGTTAATACTTAAGTATTTATAAACACTAATCTACCCATATACATATAGAGATCTGATGAAGGGCTTGTCTTGAAACATGTAATCTGGCATCTTCGGTTGGCGTTCATCCTTTGCCCCCTCTTGGCTTTACACTCCATGATTCTGTGGTTGAGTGCTGCCGCTTTCCATCTCTCTTGGCCGTCTGGTGTGGCTTCCCCTGCGTTCGCTGCCCCCTGCATGTGATGTCATCCCTCGGTGCAGGTCGGGACCAGCAAGCGGTGGAGACGCCGTCACTGAGCTTTGACGGCCGACTGACCATCGCCCACATTCCCCAGGCTGCGGATGATTTTTCCTCCCTACACCTTGTGAGGACTTGCTTTGGGCTATCCCCACTCTATCCAGCCCTCCTCACCACTTGAGACCTAGGGGACGTTCTCTCCCTGCAACCCTGGCTCCCACCTCAGGTACTGCAACACACTTATTCATCTGGATGTGTTTCTTTTTCCATTCATGACCAGAGTTTTCTGACAAGATATTGCAATAAACTGAGATATTTTATCCATTACAATCCTGCCTAGTTGTCTTTGTTTTGGGGAGCGCTATTTTTTCCATTTATCTGTTGTCATGGTGCTTTTCTCATTTTGGTCTGAGCATGGGTCAGCTGCACCTGGGACATGAGACATAAGGCTTTTCTCCACCCTCATATGTTTTTTTTATTTGACTCCATCAGACAGACCTTCGGATCCTCTGACTGATCAGCTCACAGCACCAGATTTCTTTTGTGTATTTTTTTAGACATAGAAAGGCCTGGTTTCATTGTAGATGTAACCAAAAACTACCTTACTGTCTGTGTAAAACTTAGCTTGTTGAATTTCTATGTTTGTCTCTGTTGCAATTAGTTCAGCTAGCTCTATAGCCAACACTGCAGCACAAAGTTCCAATCTAAGTATGGTGTGTTCAGGGAGTGGTGCAAGTTTTGCTTTACCCATTACAAACCCTATGTGGCATTGCCCTTTAGTGTCTATGGTTTTGAGGTAGGCTACAGCAGCAATTGCTTTAACAGAAGCATCTGAAAACACACAAAGTCTTTGCATCTGAACTTCTGTAGATGACACGGGGGCATATGGGCCTAGTACTTTGAGGCTAGATAGAGCTGTTAGTGAGTCCTTCCACTCTACCCATAGGTTCTTCCTGTCAGTAGGAAGAGGGTCATTCCAGTCTAATGACTCACAGGTTAAGTCTTTAAGTAGTGCTTTACCCCGGATGGTAACAAGTGCTGCAAAGCCTAAAGGATCATACAGGCTGTTTATGGTAGACAGGACACCTCTACTGGTAAAGGGCTTTTCTTCTGCATTTACTTGGAAGGTGAAAGTGTCAGTTTTTAAATCCCAAAGCAAACCAAGGCTGCATTGCATGGGAAGTGAGTCTGTGCCTAGATCTAAGTCCTTTAACTTGCTAGAATGATCTTGGGTAAGAAAGGCAATCTTATGGAGTCTTAAGTTGGAACAAGCAAGCATTGCCTGAGCTCTTTTTTTTTTTTCAACTTATTTTTATTGAATTTTTCAAAACAATACAAAACAAAACAAGTAGCGTACAAGCTACCACCTTCGTACTCATAGCAGGGGTACATACATCAATGTAAATAAAGTAAGAGATGGTACAGAGACATCAACGGTCATAACAATTGTAACAGTAATTGAGCTTTGTGTAAGTCAGTGGAGTGAATAGGTATACTCTTAACTTGAGCAAAAGGAGCTAGGTAGAGACAGCACAAAATAGCAACCACATTCTGGATCAACTAGACAATGCATATACAGTATGCAAGGTTCCTCGCCTTTCTGAACACCGTAAAAATGTTACACCCTTGTCATGCACGTTGTATTAGAGCCTATGGGGACATACCTCTAGAACATTCACAGGAACCACCATCATACTAGACAGAGCTTAGCTTAGCTCCTCGCCCCTGAGCACCCCTAACGGGAACTAAACTGTGCCCAGGCGCGAGGAGTGTGATTGGGTGGTCGCTCCTATCCTCTCAGAGTACTGTAGGAAACATGTCAAGGTAGGCATTTATAATAAACCAGAACTTGGTGTCAAATGCTCTATCCAGTCACACCACGGTTTCCAACGTGCTACAACAGCGGCCCTAGCATGGTTCTTGAGGGAAATTGAGCTTTCAAATGTGTGATGAGTATTGACAAGGTCAATGACTCCCTTAAAATTTGGCGGTTCAGGTTGTTTCCAAGCACGTGTTACAGTAAGTCTGGCTGCCAGAAGAATGTGAGTCGTAACGTTTCTGTAGGGGGTAGGAATCTGCTCAATCTCAAGATTCAGCAGTGCTAGACCAGGTTTGATTGTGAGTGGACAGTGTAAGATTTCTTCCAGTAAGTCAAAGACCTGGGCCCAGTAACGGGCAAGTTTTGGACAGCTCCATAGGACATGAAAAAGTGTACCGTCGTGTCCACACATACGCCAACATTTACCGTCGTTTTGGGGGTCGAACTTGCATATCCTGGAAGGCGTGAGATACCACCTGAGGGAAAACTATATGTGTAACTCCCACAGTTTGACACAACTGGTAGCCAAATAGATGGAACGGATAGCCCTGCTCCATTGCTTGTCAGTAAATTCTTGACCAATATCCCTTTCCCATTGAACGTGGGGAACGGACTTGGAGAAGAAAGTCTTACCCTGGAGAAGATTGTAAAAGACCGTTATTCCTTTCTGGTTAGAGTGTCCTGAATCTGACAGGAACTGCCAAGCCTGGGAAGGAACAGTCACGGGCCCTGAGTGCACGGAATCGAGGAAGTGTGACACCCGAGGATGCGTGAATACAGCGGATCTGGGAAGGTCGAATTTCGCTTGTAGTGTGCTAAACGGAATCAGTTTGGGGCCTTCATATAAGTCCCCAAGATGGGTAACGCCTTTAATTAGCCAGACAGAAACGTCAATGTGGGGTATAAGCGAGTGTAATGTCGACAATGGAATATTGAGTGGGTTACCTGTAGAAGCTGAATTATCTTGTGTTACAAGGGTTCTCCACGCCCTAGCTGCAGCAGTCATGAACGGAGGGAGAAAGGAGGGCAATTTGGTGCCTAGGGTAGTCGCCAGCAACCAATCAGATAATTTCTGTCTGGTGCAGTATGTGGCCTCCATCGCACTCCACAATGTATTAGGGGTTTCCCTGAACCAATCTTGCAGTGGAGCCAATACTGATGCCAAGTAATAGTCAGAGATGTCCACGTATCCCGCCCCACCCGCCACACGATGTTTAATCAGTTTAGCATGAGCACATCTAGGTTTTTTGTTTTGCCATATGTATTTGGAGATTAGGGACTGAAGGGAGCTAAGATAAGACTTTGGGAGGGGGATCGGAAGGGCACGAAAAAGGTACAGTAGTTGGGGAAAATACATCATTTTAAACGCGGCTAAACGACCCAGCCAGGAGAATTCAAAGGAAGCCACATGCTTGAGATTGTCCTGCAATTTAGTGCGAGCCAAGAGGAGATTGTGGTGAAACAACTTTTTCGTAGATGCAGTCAGTTGCACGCCAAGATAAGAAATGCTTTGATCTGTCCACGCATACGGGAATTGGTGTTGTAATAAGTTACGCATTGTGGCATTGATGCCAATACCCAGTATGTTGGACTTGGACTCATTGACTTTGTAAAAGGAGACTTTACCAAACCACTGAAGAATCCTTTGAATTTCCGGGAGGGACGTAGCTGGTTCTGATACCATAAGTATCACATCATCCGCGAAAAGACTAATTTTATGATGTTGATCTCCCATATGTATACCAGATATTTTGGGATTAGAGCGGATGTGTGTGGCTAAAGTTTCCATAATCATGTTAAATATCAGGGGGGAGAGTGGACATCCCTGACGAGTGCCATTAGTGATATTAAACGAAGTAGAAATAGCTTCCGTTGTACGGACTACAGCAGAGGGCGTGGAGTATAATGCCATAATGGCATCATGAATAAATCCGCGAAAACCGAATTTTTGAAGGACGGCCGATAGGAACCCCCAGTGGACCCTATCGAACGCCTTCTCTGCATCCAAAGAAAGGAGCAGAGAAGGCGTCCCACTGAGGCCCACATGGTGAATAGCGTTAATCACACGTCTTGTCGCGTCCGACGTTTGTCGTCCTTTAGTGAAACCAGACTGATCTTTATGTATAATTTGGGGAACAAGGTCCACTAGTCTGGCGGCTATAACTTTGGCATAAATCTTTACATCTATGTTTAATAGGGAAATGGGTCTAAAATTTTGAGGTTGATCAGGTTCCTTCCCAGGCTTAGGTAGGGTTACAATCAATGCACTCAACATTTCCTTCGGGAAGGATGAGGAGGAGGCAGCAGAATTAAATACAGTTCGTAATAGGGGGGTCAAGGTGTCACTGAATTTCTTATAATAATCCGCAGAATATCCGTCCGGTCCAGGTGATTTCATGTTGGGAAGTGAAGCTATAGCAGTCTTGATTTCCAAGTCGGAAAAGGGTCTGTTTAAAGAGTCAATATCTTGGGGTAACAGGGAAGGGAGTTCAATTTGTGCGAGAAAGTCGTCAATATCCGCAGGGGTCGGTTGAAAAGTCAAGGGGTCTGTCTTAAGGTTATAAAGGGATTCGTAGTAAGAACTGAAAGCATTGGCTATAAGTGTAGGTTTAAGCAATTTCTCTTTTGTCGTGGGATGAGTCATGCAAGGGATTTTGGATTTGATCCGCTGACCTTTAATTCGAAGGGCCATAGCCTTGGTGGCTTTATCGCTAGTAGCGTAAGTGTTGGCTTTCCATTTCTTGAGGGAGAAACTGTATTTCTCCAGCAAGAAAGTCCGAAGTTCCTGTCTAGTCGCAAAAATATGAGCTTGGAGGACTGGGGAAGGGTCTGTCTTATTTTGTGCCTCCAGGGACGCTAGTTTGTTGGTAAGAGTATCCATATGCTGCGTTCTCCTTTTCCGTTCCCTAGCGCCCAACTGTAAGAACAAACCACGTAATACAGCCTTATGAGCGTTCCACACTGTCACCGGGTCAATATCCGGTAAAGCATTTTCAGTAATAAAGCATTCTAGTTGTTTCTGGATCTCCGCCACGTAGCCCGGGTTGTTTAAAAGGTAGCTAGGCAGCTTCCACACGAATGTGGGCATCTTAGGAGCACCTAAGGCAATCGAGATGCGTAAGGGGGAGTGATCCGACCAGGTGGCAGTGTGTAGCTCAATAGATGATATATGATCCAAAAGATGCTTGTCAGTAATACACAGGTCTATACGCGAGTAGGTGCCGTGACGAGGGGAAAGGTAAGAGTAATCCCTCTCCCCTGCATGACAACACCTCCACGCGTCGTACAAGTCAGATTCCCACAAAAACTTAGACAGGGAAGAATTGTGCTTCTTAGGAGAAGCAGATGAATCTATAGCACTGTCAGGAGCCAAATTAAAGTCACCGCACATAAGTAAATATCCCCATTGGAGGGATTTAGCTTTGTCCACAATCGATCGGATAAAGGCCATCTGGTGAGTATTAGGCGCATAGATATTAACCAGCGTGAAGTTGCGATTGTCGATAATGCACCGGAGAATGATGTAACGACCTTTTGGGTCAGTAATAGAGTCATGCAGTTGGTATGACAAGGACTGGTTGATGGCTATCATAACCCCTTTACGCTTTTTCTTGCCTGACGCCAGATAAATGTGGGGAAATTGGGTATGAGAGCATTTGGGGGTTGCGGATTGGGAAAAATGCGTTTCCTGCACACAAACTATGTCACTCTGAAAGGAGAGAGCCGATTTCCATAACGAGGACCTTTTTGCTGGGTGGTTGAGGCCTCTGGCGTTCAGAGAAAGAACATTGAGAGACATGCCTGGAAGAAGAGAGTGATTGAAGGAAGGGATATGACAAAGGAGAGGAAGACAGTACCTGAAGTCCCGATGACAGGTGGCTTATAGCTGAACTTGCTCTACTAGTGAAGATTCCAGGTGTAGAAGGGTGTCCAGAAAGGCAGGAGAGTCCAGTTGCTGTCGCTAGTTCCGAGAGTCACTGCCGATGACGTGTGAAGGCACTAAATGTAAAGTACTCCAAGAA
Organism: Pelophylax lessonae; assembly: GCF_965119305.1. Lineage (NCBI taxonomy): Eukaryota > Metazoa > Chordata > Amphibia > Anura > Ranidae > Pelophylax > Pelophylax lessonae. The sequence goes on along the minus strand of NC_138773.1, from coordinate 110,283,040 downwards.
TAAAAGTAAACAATAGAAAGAACAAAAATTATGAAATATTTCTCTTGGTGGGCAACCAACCGAGGTTGCTCAAACTAGGCTAGTTGGATGGTTGAATCACCAATGTGCTCTGGGAGGCAGTAGGAGTATCCTGTGAAAAGGCCTACTGACCAAGAGATAGGGGACTTCCACCAGGGTGGAGAAACCAGTTACTGGAACACAATAAAGAAAGAACTGTAGCCCGGCCGGGCTAGTGGACGAGGAGGTAAGGAAGCACAGCATGTCATGGACGATGATTTTGGCGTCCTTGTCCCTGATGAGCTCTTGAGCGAGCTGAGGAAGAATGTTGAGAGCCATCATGAAAGTTCCTCGGGGGATCCGGGATGATACCCCAGGAGTGAAGGAGGCGCATCCCTCCCTCTATGGTGGATATGGTGTGTGGGATCCCATTGTGAGTGACAAGCAAAGTCGCCGGATGGCGCCACTTATACATAATTTTATGATTGGAGAGAGCCTTTGTGAGGGTTTTCAGTTGCCTCCGTTGTTGCAGTGTATGCTGAGACAAGTCAGCGTAGAGCTGCACTTCTGCATACGGATCAGGTAGCGTTCCCAGCTGCCTGGAGACTTTAAGGATTTTTTCCTTGGCAGGATAGAAGTGCATGCGTAAAAGCACATCTCTGGGCACAGAATCTTCCAGGTGGCGGGGTTTAGGGATTCTGTGTATCCTGTCAATAGTCAATTCGATGGGAGCCAGCTCTGGGACCAGGGTAGTGAAAAGGGTGGATGCATGTTGGAGAAGATCATTCGGCTGAACTGATTCAGGGATGACGCGCAACTTGATATTGTTGCGGCGCGAACGATCTTCTAAATCCGCTATCTTGGATTTAATCCAATCCGTGTCCTCCCTCTGCTCCTGATAAGCATCAACAAGGTCATTCACAGTTTCAGCACACTCCTGCATACCATGCTCAATATGTGACACCCTGCTGCCCATGTGCCTCATTTCACCTGCAAATCTGTCCATTATGTTGGTAAGATTAGCCATAAGAGAAGATTGGAAAGTCATTAGCATATTCTTCATTGTAGTGTCCAGTACAGGCTGGCCAGTAGTGGGGAATGCAGCAATAGAAGATTGAAGTGCAGACATAGTATGCATAGAGGCAAAGGAGGTACTCACAGCAATCCCGGAAGGGTTAATAGGGTCCATGCGCATCCTTGACTTCGCTGGGCTACCTGTCACCGGCGTAGCAGGAGATTAATCCGGCATGGGGGGTAGCGATGTGGAGTCCTCAGGCGATGTCGCTGGTACCGCATCAGGGAGATCCGTGTAGGCCGCAGGACTCCCGCCGTCATGGCGCGCCGCGGCGCCATCTTGGATCCTCTCAGGGAGAAGCGGCTGGGGAAAGAAGAAGGCCGTGAGCTTTTTCGGGCCCCGCTCATCCTTCCTTTTGCGGTTATTCATTATCCTGATGTGTTCAGCCAGATAGTCCGGTATGTGTCGAGTATCAGGAGCCGCTGTGCTTCGGTTATGCTGGGGAAAGATTCGGCCGGGTACAGAGAGCTCTCAGCTCAAGCGTCCATTCAGCATGCGCGCAAGCCACGCCCCCTTGCCTGAGCTCTTTTGAGGAGACTGGTTGCGGCTTCATTTGTGGGTAGTGATTTCAAGCAGTCATCTACATAAAAATCCTTGTCCACAAATTGTCTGATATCTGACCCATACTCTGACTTTCCAACTTTAGCAGAGTGTCTGAGACCATAAATAGCAACTGCAGGGGAAGGATTGTTGCCAAATATGTGTAACCTCATGTGGTATTCTGTGATGTCTCCAGGGGGGTTGTTGTCCCTGAACCAAAGGAACCTTAGAAAGTTTCAGTGTTCTTCTTTAACAAGAAAACAATGGAACATTTGTTGTATGTCTGCCATGAATGCAACTGAATCTTTGCGGAAGCGGAGAAGTACTCCTAACAGTCTGTTGTTAAGGTCAGGGCCAGAGAGAAGGACATCATTAAGGGAGACATCCTCATGCTTGGTGCTAGAGTCGAACACTACTCTGATCTGCCCTGCTTTCTTAGGGTGATAGACTCCAAATATAGGTAAGTACCAGCATTCCTCTGAGTCTTTGAGGTTTGGGGCTATCTCAGCAGGACCATTCTGGAATATTTTCTCCATAAAGGAAAAGAAGTGTTCTCTCATCTCTGGTTTTCTTTGAAGATTAGGGAAGTGAAGCGCTTATATACTAGCTCCCTGTTAGGCAAACATCATCTTTGTGGCCTAAAGGGAAGAGGCGCAACCCAGCTATTAGACTTAGAAACATAGAAACATAGAAACATAGAATGTGTCAGCAGATAAGAACCATTTGGCCCATCTAGTCTGCCCAATATATCTGAATCCTATGAATAGTCCCTGGCCCTATCTTATATGAAGGATAGCCTTATGCCTATCCCATGCATGCTTAAACTCCTTCACTGTATTTGCAGCTACCACTTCTGCAGGAAGGTTATTCCATGCATCCACTACTCTCTCAGTAAAGTAATACTTCCTCATATTACTTTTAAACCTTTGCCCCTCTAATTTAAAACTGTGTCCTCTTGTGGTAGTTTTTTTTCTTTTAAATATGCTCTCCTCCTTTACCGAGTTGATTCCCTTTATGTATTTAAAAGTTTCTATCATATCCCCTCTGTCTCTTCTTTCTTTCCAAGCTATACATGTTAAGGTCCTTTAACCTTTCCTGGTAAGTTTTTTCCTGCAATCCATGTACTAGTTTAGTAGCTCTTCTCTGAACTCTCTCTAGAGTATCTATATCCTTCTGGAGATATGGCCTTCAGTACTGCGCACAGGTCTCACCAGTGTTCTGTACAGCGGCATAAGCACTTCTCTCTTTCTACTGCTTATACCTCTCCCTATACATCCAATCATTCTGCTGGCATTTCATGCTGCTCTATTACATTGTCTTCCCACCTTTAAGTCTTCTGAAATAATTACTCCTAAATCCCTTTCCTCAGATACTGAGGTCAGGACTGTGTCAAATATTCTATATTCTGCCCTTGGGTTTTTATGCCCCAGGTGCATTATCTTGCACTTATCCACATTAAATTTCAGTTGCCAGAGTTCTGGCCATTCTTCTCGTTTTCCTAAATCCTTTTCCATTTGGCGTTTCCCTCCAGGAACATCAACCCTGTTACATATCTTTGTGTCATCAGCAAAAAGACAAACCTTACCATCGAGCCCTTTTGCAATATCACTTATGAAGATATTAAACAAAATTGGTCCCAGTACAGATCCCTGAGGTACCCCACTGGTAACATGACCTTGTTCTGAATGTTCTCCATTGACTACAACCCTCTGTTGTCTGTCACTCAGCCACTGCCTAATCCACTCAACAATATGGGAGTCCATGCTCAATGACTGCAGTTTATTGATAAGTCTTCTATGTGGGACAGTGTCAAAAGCCTTACTAAAATCTAGATATGCAATGTCTACTGCACCTCCACCGTCTATTATTTTAGTCACCCAGTCAAAAAAATCTATAAGATTTGTTTGACACGATCTCCCTGAAGTAAACCCATGTTGTTTTTCATCTTGCAATCCATCGGATTTAAGATGTTCCACAATCCTATCCTTTAATAGGGTTTCCATTAATTTGCCTACTATTAATGTCAGACTCACTGGTCTATAGTTGCTCGATTCCTCCCTACTACCTTTCTTGTGAATCGGCACGACATTTGCCAATTTCCAATCTTCCGGGACGACTCCTGTTACTAATGATTGGTTAAATAAATCTGTTAATGGTTTTGCCAGCTCACCACTAAGCTCTTTTAATAATTTTGGGTGTATCTCATCAGGACCCTGTGACTTATTTATCTTCACTTTAGACAGCAATCTTAGAACGTCTTCCTCTGTAAAGACACATGCATCAAACGATTCATTAGTCATCCTTTCAAGTGGAGGTCCTTCTCCTTCTTTTTCTTCTGTAAAAACTGAACAGAAGTATTCATTAAGGCAGTCGGCTAGCCCTTTATTCTCTTCTACATACCTTCCGTCCTTTGTTTTTAATTTAGTTATTCCTTGTTTTAATTTCCTTTTTTCATTTATATATCTGAAGAATGTCTTATCCCCCTTTTTCGGGGATCTTTCTCCATACTCTTTTCCATAACTTCCAGGAAGAGCCTATCCTCAATGGACATTGCTACCTGATTGTCTTCCTTTGCTCTCCTGAACACTGTGCATCCTAAGTCGTCTTGGTCACCGTCATATATATTGCTATCACAGAGGGAACTTAGGAAAGGAAAAGGTACAGGGTTGCTGTGTGTTAGCTCCTTTATGAGGATGTGATTTTGATAGGGCTGGAAAAGAGAAGGACGACCATTCTCTAGTGTACTCAAGTTATTAACAAATGTCGTTTGTGTGCGCCCCCCAGGCAAACATCACCTATAATGACCCACCCAAGATCAAGTTTTTGGGCATATGGGGCATTGTGAGGACCATTGATCTGCTTTCTTGCTTTGTGGGCTTGCAAGATATCCCTCCCTAGGAGTAAGATTTTCTGAGCCTGATCATCTAGTTCTGGTATGAGATGTGCTATGTGAATCAGGTAAGTCTGGTAAACTGCTGCATCTGGTGTGGGAATCTCAGATCTGTTGTCTGGGATCTGATTGCACTCTATTATGGTCGATAAGGGTAGGCATGTCTTACCATCCATAGATTCGATTTGTAAGCCGTCAGCTCTTCTCCCTGCCATCGCCTCTGTACTTGCACAGGTCCTAAGGGAATAAGGACTGCAGGGGCCCTTAATGTTTAGAATGTAAAAAAACATAGATCTAGCTAGTGACTTATTACTCTGGTCATCCAAGATGGCGTAGAACTTGACTGCTTTGACTTTGAACAGGATCTGCCACCTGTAATTCCTTTGCAGACTCCAGTGCACTGTGAAGTGATTGCTATTGAGTCTGTACTAGAGTCTTTGGCCTCCCCACCATGCTCCTTGTCACTATGGGCAGGTGGGAAGGTTCTTGGAGCTGGCCCTGGGTGCAGAGCTGTGTAGTGATCTGTGCTGTCACACTATTGTACACTTAACACTGACCTTACAGTCCTTGGCGAAATGTGTTGATGAAGAGCAGCACTTGTAACAGATGTTGTTTTCTTTGAGGAAGGCCTTGCTATCCTGGATGGTCTTTGTCCTGAAGGTTCTGCATTTCAGAAGAGGATATGGCATCTTATGCAGAGGGCAGAACTTAGCAAGGTCACTGTCTTGATCCTTTGGCTGTGACTCTGTGGGAAGAAATGTTAGTTTTGTGCACTACTACTGGAGCCCTGTGTTGCTTAGGCCCAGAAGAAGTGGCATAACCACTTCTAACCTGTGAAAGCAGGTGTTCGATGCTTGTATGAAGGCTGAGTACCTTTCTGAGTAGAAGGTTTGGTTGTTAGCCTGGATCTCGGTAAGATTTTTCTTGCTTGTAGCACTGGGGTTCAAGGTCGGCTTCTTGCTGCTTTATTTGATGTGACTCACTGACGTCATGTTTGATTTCTTGCATTGGAATACTGCTTGGGTTAGAGTGCTGGTAGACATAATCTGAAGTGTGCTGCATGGAATCTTGGTGGTCCTTCTCTAGACCCAATATGCTACTACCTACTCTTGACACACCGTAGACAGCTGCTTCTAATGCTTCTGATTCTGCGATGGCGGCAGCAGAATCTCGGTCCACTGCCAGCCTTTCCATGTTAGCCTCCTCAATGGCCTTTCCTTTTTTGGATGAAATTTCTCTAGCAGTCTCACATGGGGAGATGCATGGCCTTTTATTGATATTTTGGGAGGATTATGTGGCACCCCCTCAGATATGGGAAGCACTGAAGTGAAGGTCAGCATAATTTCCCTATAAGGGTTTTTTGGTTTATGAATTCTATCAAGGGATGCTGGTGATTTAAATACCCCAATCATCTTGGTAAATCTTTGTAAAATACATTAATGGCTGTGTGTTGAGTTATTTTGAGGGGATAGCAAATTGACATTGCTATACAAGCTGTACATTCACTACTTTACATTGTAGCAAAATGTAATTTCTTCAGTGTTGCCACATGAAAAGGTATAATAAAAGATTTACAAAAACGTGAGGGGTGTACTCACTTTTGTGCGATACTGTAGATAGAGAGAAATCCTCTATAGCCCTTATAACTTTTATAAATATAACATACAGGTATATTTAGGACTCTCTAAATATCGGAGAGATTCCACATAATTTCCCGTATTCCATTTAGTGCTTAATAATTATTGAAACCTCCATTTGCCGTATATCCTACCACCCATTTTATATGTGTGATAATCTTACAAACTTCCATCTACTAGTTTCCATGTACTTTATTATTCCCTTCCAACGTCAAGAGAAATACATTTTAAAAAAAGAGTCCCATTTATTTGCTACACCCTAACAACCTATCTCTAATTGTGACAAAATCAACCCTGGAGTGTCTAACCATTTGCTCCAGAGCTTTATAAAAGTATCTGGGTGTCCCCTATGCTGACAAACCATATGTCCTCTTTGCAAAACATAATTTACTGATTTTACCCACAAAGAGTAAGTTGGGGGAGCCATACAGATCCATTTTTGCGCTATATACAACAATCAAAGAATTGCAGTATACATCTGAGGGGTGTAAAACTCTCCTCCCAGTCACCCCAATACACATATCTTGGATTCCAACAGGACACTAGTTCTGAACACCTTATAAATAGTGTCCAGGACTAAGGTCCAATACCTAACTAACTTAGGACATCTCCACTGGAGATGGCCTTGCGGTTCGCCCGGTGGTCGGTTCGCGGCAAATTTTGCTTGTTCGCTACCCGCCAAATTGTCGGACACATGGCGTCATTCGCGGCGGCCATATTTGTTTACATTGGGGAGAAATTTGACCTGTGACACAGCCATCAGGTGGAACAGGACAGCCAATTGAAACATTCCAGCACATGGACAGTCCCCCTACCCTATAAATAGACCCGATCTGGCGGCCATTTCACATTCCGCTTTCTGCCAGTGTAGGGAGAGGTCTGCTGTGCTCATCAGGGAGAGTTTGCTAGACACATATAGCGTTGTGAAGATGCACAAAAGTCCTTTCTAGGGCTGGTATTTTTCGGTATAGGTCTACTAGTATCTTTTGAGCTTAGGGAGAGGTATCCTGTGGTCGCTTTAGGGGCAGTTAGAAATCGGCTGCAGTCACAAATCGCCAATGTCCACCAAAGTCATTTAAAATGCTCAATGTCGTTTAGGGTCTATTACAGTCTCTTTACTATAGAGCCAGGTATCCTGTGGTTGCTTTAGGGGCAGTTAGAGATCGGCTGCAGTCAGACACAAATTGCTCTGTTAATGTCCACAAAAGTCATGTAAAGGACTGCAAATTTTTTGGTATTGCTGTGCAGTGCACTAAAAAGGGGTGGGGGGGTAATCCACAGTATTATATACTTCGTAGAAAGCATATTATAGTGGATTGGTACTATTATTTTGCACTGTGCAGCATTGTGACAGGTGTGGTGGTGAGACTGAGCGTTTCTGCAGCAACACTACACACAGTGACAAAAGCACTTATAATGTATTATAACTGGTGTGATAGACCAATTGCCCCCCCCCCCCATGCCACATATTGAAGTGGGGTGTTATTTAACAGTATAATTTTCTAAGAGTGTATTTTAGTCCTGCAAAAATTTGGCTTCTTGCTGTGTAAACAGTCCTACACACAGTGACAACAGTACTGGCCAATTATTTGTAGAACTGGTGTAATAAACCTGTGCCCCCCCCCCCCATGCCACATATTGAAGTGGGGTGTTATTTAACAGTATAATTTTCTAAGAGTGTATTTTAGTCCTGCAAAAATGTGTCTTCTTGCTGTGTAAACAGTTCTACACACACTGACAAGTACTGGCCAATTATTTGTAGAACTGGTGTAATAAACCTGTGCCCCCCCCGAATGCCACATATTGAAGTGGGGTTTTATTTAACAGTATAATTTTCTAAGAGTGTATTTTAGTCCTGCAAAAATTTGGCCTCTTGCTGTGTAAACAGTGCTACACACAGTGACAACAGTTACTGGCCAATTATTTGTGGAACTGGCGGACCGACGGACTGGCAGATAGGGAGGAGAGGCAGGCAGAACTTTCATTGCAGAAGAGGTAGAAAGCAGACTGCAAATGTATCAGGAGCAAGCCATTAACCATGTACAGTCACATCTGGCGCTCCCAGGACGCCGGCACATGGCTCTGCGGTGTGGGCTTTTCTTAATGTGTCCGTTGCTGTCACCAGTGTTGCCATCTGCAGCCTTTGCAGTCAACGCATAAGTCGCGGTAAGCCCAACACTCACCTAGGTACAACTGCCTTAAGAAGGCACCTGAAATCCCATCACCAAGCCCAGTGGGAGCAAAACTGTCAGAACCCACAAAGCCACACTCCATGCTCTCACCGTCCAGCCTCTTCTCCTTCTCCTCCCCCTTCTCCTTCTCCTGTCTCCTCACAGTGGTCCAACACTCCTCCTTCCATGATGCCGTCGTCACGTTTTTCTGGAAAAAGGCAGGTTTCTGTGGCTCAAATGTTGGAGCGTAAAAAAAGGTGTCTGACAGGTGTCCGACTACATCGGGTTAACGACTGATGGGGATGCTCTGAGGAGTGATGAACCCCTGGACTACTGGGTGGGCAGGCTTGACCTCTGGCCAGAGCTTGCACAATTTGCAATGGAAATGTTGGCTTGCCCCCCATCCAGTGTCCTGTCCGAAAGGACGTTCAGTGCAGCAGGGGGGATCGTGACCGATAAGCGCACTCGCCTAGCTCATGACAGTGTAGACTACCTCACATGTATAAAAATGAATGAAGCATGGATCTCTGAGGAATTCAACACATGTGACCAGTAGACCAGGTTTCATCGAAATTCCTCCACCCACAACAATTCCTGGTCCTTGGCTTTGCTACATACAGCGGCATAAAAGGCATTTCATGTCCATTGAATGGCAAATTTTAGGGGACTTTCAGGGCCGACAATTATTTATTCTGTGAATGCCTAATGTACCTCCAGCCACCAAATACTAAGTTCTTTGCTGTCAGTTCAAACCATGTGAGCTCATTTTTGGAGCCTATACAGGCCGACAATTACCGTTCTGTGTACTGTGAACGCCTACCGTACCTCTAGCCATCAAAAACAAAGTTCTTTGCTGTCAGTTCAAACCATGTGAGCAAAGTTTTGGAGCCTATACAGGCCGACAGTTACCGTTCTGTGTACTGTGAACGCCTACTGTACCTCTAGCCATCAAAAACGAAGTTCTTTGCTGTCAGTTAAACCCATGTGGGCTAATTTTTAGGGCCTTTTATGGCCGACACTTCTGTATCATGTGAATGCCTAATGTACCTTCAGCCACAGAAAACTACGTTCTTAGCTGTCAGGTAAACGCATGTGGGCTCATTTTTGGGGCCTGGGATGGCTGACACTTACTTCTTTATCCTGTGAATGCCAAATTTTTCAGACTGGAAATGAAAAACAATGGGTCTGTAAAGGTTCCGCCAAATTGTGGAATGGATGCAGACCCATTTTACAGATGTGTGAATGGACCCTATATGTATTAGACAATGTATTTACCGGCTGCTGTCAGTTCTGGCTGATTTATGAAAAAAAAAAAACTATTTATATTTTTTGCTGTAAAAAAAATAAAAATTTAGGGCAACTTTTTCAATTGCAATACTTCTGTTATGACATTGTCCATGTGCTGGGACTATTTGTGCACAGCTAGTACGTCTTTTGTGGCTGCAAATATGACCTAAAGGTTTTTAAAGTTCGCCTCCCATTAAAGTCAATGGGGCCCGCCGCAAACTCGCGGTTCGCGGACTTTTGAGAAAATTTGCGGCTGGCGTTCGCGAACCGCCCCGGCCGATGTTCGTCCATCACTAATCTCCACATCATATGTACCAATGTACCAACTTCCCTTTCACATCATGCACATAAAGGAATACCCCTCTCATGCCACTTAAAAAGTTTCTGAGGGGTATAATATGCACGATGTAGAAATAAAAAGTTGGGTAAGTCTCTGAAATGCAGAAAGAGATACTTGCCCTACATTATTAAGAACATCCGACCACTCCTCATCAGTAAGGGGGGCCAATGTCCGTTTGCCAATATGTCCTGCACCTCAGAGAATTACACTTTGACATTTTCTGTAGCAATGCACTATAAAGCTTTGTTATTTGACCCCGCTTAGAAATTGCTACTAGGCTTTGTTTAAGAATTGTGGGAGTAATATAAACCCAAGAGGTCAATCTCGACTGCGTATGAATAACATGACGGAGTTGTAAATATTGAAAAAAACCTTAGTGGGCAAGCCAAATTCCTCCTGTAAGTGTGAAAATCTTTCAAAAGTTGACCATCATATAACTGCAGGATGTACACTAAACCTCACTCTGACCAATGAAATCTCTGCAATTTTAATAACTCAGGGTAATTAAAATTCTGAAAAATTTGGGTTTAATCAGTATACCCATTAAAATTACATTGATCTTTAATCCTTTTCCATATCTTATCTATCATAAGTAATGTGGAGTACTGTCTAGTTTAAGTTCGGGATTCACCCAGGTGCCTGACCAGCAGCTGCACAGCCTCTCAGCGCACAGTTGAGAGCCTGAACCAGCCACTCCCACCCACTGCACAGCCTTGCACTCCAGTGAGTGCTGGAGGGGCAGAGCAGAGAGCGGGTGACTAACAGAGAATTGAATGATCAGTGGTTGTGTGACAAAATTTTCGTTATTCACAATAGTAATGAATTTCAACGCAATATATTATAACAAAAACAACATATTTATTCATATCCATTTGTTTAATTCAGATTATATGATCCAATAGTTCTGGCCTCTTGTTTGAAACATCCAAAGTAACCTAACGACATAGCGAATTATCCGAATTGATGTGTATGCATTTGTTTTCATTCTAGCGAGCACAGTGTGAATATTCTAATAAGATTATTTTTTGTATAAAGGTTGGATTTGAGAGACCATTCGTTTATTTGTATGTTCCAGACCCAACAAACAATGTCAGGGTGGAATAAGGAAATTAATTCAAATTAATAACATAACAAATTAATATTTATGTTTCGGATGAGAGCGGAGTGGTAGTCTTTGACTCTTGGATAATCAGGTGATTCTTTTTGCATTAACATTTTTCATTATTATAAAAAATGAACTACATATGAAATTGGAAAGATATTGCAATAAACACAGTAAGAGGAAATAAGATTATTCCTTATTGTGTTCGGGTTGGATGGAAGTGGATCAATCAGAATATTTGAATCATAACATAATGAATGAATTTGAAAATAATTAGTGCATAAGTAATCTTCCGAAATAATGAATTAACACAGTAAAACAAATATAGCCAATCTTCCAAAATAACCTCCGAAAATACGTATCAATTCGGAAAAACAAATATACGAAACAAATCCAATTATACAAAACTATTTTCGAAAACAAATCATTCAAACATAATGATTATGATGAAAATAAATGATTTACTGTTTATAGTTTACTATGTTTCAGTTATTAATAAGTAGTGATGGACGAACATCGGCCGGGGCGGTTCGCGAACGTCAGCCACAAATTTTATCAAAAGTCCGCGAACCGCGAATTCGCGGCGGGCCCCACTGACTTTAATGGGAGGCGAACTTTAAAAACCTTTAGGTCATATTTGCAGCCACAAAAGACGTACTAGCTGTGCAAAAATAGTCCCAGCACATGGACAATGTCATAACAGAAGTATTGCAATTGGAAACGTTTCCCTAAAATTTTTTATTTTTTTTTACAGCAAAAAATATATATATTTTTTTTCATAAATCAGCCAGAACTGACAGCAGCCGGTAAATACATGTCAAATACATAGGGTCAATTCACACATCTGTAAAATGGGTCCGCATTCATTCCACAATTTGTGCGGAACCTTTACAGACCCATTGATTTTCAATTCCAGTCTGAAAAATTGGGCATTCACAGGATAAAGAAGTAAGTGTCGGCCATTCCAGGCCCCAAAAATGAGCCCACATGTGTTTACCTGACAGCTAAGAACGTTGTATTCTGTGGCTGAAGGTACATTAGGCATTCACAGGATACAGAAGTGTCGGCCAGTATAGTCCCCAAAAATTAGCCCACATGGGTTTACCTGACAGCTGAGAACGTAGTATTCGTGGCTGAAGGTACATTAGGCATTCACAGGATACAGAGGATACAGAAGTAAGTGTCGGCCAGTATAGGCCCCAAAAATTAGCCCACATGGGTTTACCTGACAGGTAAGAACGTAGTATTTGGTGGCTGAAGGTACATTAGGCATTCGGCATTCAAAGGGTACAGAAGTAAGTGTTGGCCTGTATAGGCCCCAAAAATTAGCCCACATGGGTTTAACTGACATCTAAGAACGTAGTATTCTGAGGCTGGAGGTACATTAGGCATTCACGGGATACAGAAGTAAGTGTCGGCCTGTATAGGCCCCAAAAATTAGCCCACATGGGTTTACCTGACAGGTAAGAATGTAGTATTTGATGGCTGGAGGTACATTAGGCATTCACAGGATACAGAAGTAAGTGTCGGCCTGTATAGGCCCCAAAAATTAGCCCACATGGGTTTACCTGAAAGCTAAGAACGTAGTATTTGGTGGCTGGAGGTACATTCGGCATTCACAGGAAATATAATTGTCCACATGCCTGAAAGGACATGAAATGCCTTTTATGCCGCTGTATGTAGCGAAGCCAAGGACCAGGAATTGCTGTGGGTGGATGGCGGTCTGGTGGATATTTGTGGCCATGGAATGAAACATGGTCTACTGGTCACATGTGTTGAATTCCTCAGAGATCCATGCCTCATTCATTTTTATAAATGTGAGGTAGTCTACACTGTCATGAGCTAGGCAAGTGCGCTTATCGGTCACGACCCCCCCTGCTGCGCTGAACGTCCTTTCAGACAGGACACTGGACGGGGGGCAAGCCAACATTTCCATTGCAAACTGTGCAAGCTCTTGCCAGAGGTCATGCCTGCCCACCCAGTAGTCCAGGGGTTCATCACTCCGCAGAGCGTCCACATCGGCAGTTAACCTGATGTAGTCAGACACCTGTCGGTCTAGGCGTTCCTTGTTGCTGGATCCGGAGTACAGCTGTCGATGGTTCGGTTGAAAGAAGGATCTCATATCTGAAGTGACCAAGACCTCTTCAAACCGCCCTCTTCTTGCAGGTGCTGTTGGATTGCTACCCACAACTGTCTCTCTGTGACTGGAAATTCCTCTGCCAGTGCACACAAAAGCAGAATGCAGCATTTCCCACAGCAAGGCCTGGATGCACTGCATTCTGACCGACCTCTGTGATTGTGGTAACATTTCCACCATTTTTTGTTTGTAACGGGGGTCTTAGTATGTTGCCACCCAGTACTGGTCCTTGGCCTTTACGCACTTTATACAGGGGTCCCCCTTAAAACACTGGAGCATGAAGTCCCCCATTCGCACTAAACTGGAAGCGGTGTAATGGCCTGCTTCCAGCTCATCCAAGATAATGTCGCCCTCGTTCTCCTCCCCCCATCCACGGATAACACCAGGGATCCCAGAAAGGTTTAAAGCATGCTCTTCTTGCTCCTCCTCATCCCCCCCCCCAGCACCATCCTCCTCTGACTCCTCTTCAGACTCCTGCTGTTGATTTGTCTCAGAGGGAGTAGCACCCACTGGGAATTCATCCAACATTGCGACTTCCTCATCTTCCTGCTCCTGCTCCTCGATGGCTTGATCAATGACATGACGCAATGCACGCTCCAGAAAGAAGGGATAAGGTATGATGTCTCTTATGGCGCCCTGGCCGTGACAGACCAGTTTGGTGATCTCATTGAATGGCCGCAGAAGTCTGCATGCATCCCGCATGAGCAGCCACTGGCGAGGTGAAAAAAACCCAAGCTCCCCAGAACTTGTCCTGCCACAGAGTTTGTACAGGTAGTAGTTAACTGTACGTTTCTGCTGGAGCAGCCTATCAAGCATATGCAACGTTGAGTTCCATCGCGTCGGGCAGTCCCAAATAAGACGCCTGATGGGCCGGTTGTGTCACCGCTGAATGTCAGCAAGGCGAGCCATGGCTGTGTAAGATCTTCTGAAATGGCCCGTGATTTTCCGTGCCTGCCGCAAGACGTCCTGGACCCCAGGGTATTTGGCAATGAATCGCTGCACCACCAAGTTCATGACGTGTGCCATGCATGGCACGTGTGTTATTTTGCCCTGTTTCAGCGCGCTCAGCAGATTGGCACCGTTGTCGCACACCATTTTACCAACTGTCAAATTCAGCGGTGTCAGCCACTGATCTGCTTGTGAACGCAAAGCTGAAAGGAGTGCAGGACCAGTGTGGCTCTTGGCTTCCAGGCACAACAGCCGCAGCACAACATGGCAACGTCTCACCTGGCATGTGGAATAGGTTCTGGGGATCTTGGGCGGCACAGTGGAAGAGACAGTAGAAGCAGAAAAGGAGGAGTCAGCCGAGGGGGAGAGGGAGGATGGAGGAGGAGAAGAAGAGGCAGGCCTGCATGCAATCCGTGGCGGTACAACTAAATCTACACGGTGCCACGGGTTACATGCTTGACGGCCGTCAGAAGGTTCACCCAGTGGGCAGTAAAAGTGATATACCTTCCCTGCCCGTGTTTGCTAGACCATGTGTCTGTGGTCAGATGTATCTTGGCACCAACACTGTGTGCAAAAGATATATTCACTTGCCGCTGAACATGGCCATACAGCTCTTAAATGCCCTTCTGCGAGAAATATTTCCTACCTGGGACCTTCCATTGTGGTGTTCCAATGGCCACAAATTTACGAAAGGCTTCCGAGTCCACCAGTTGATATGGCAGTAGTTGGCTGGCTATCAGTTCCGACAAGCCAGCAGTGAAACGTTGGGCAGGAGGGTTATCCGGCGTCATCATTTTTTTACGCTCCAACATTTGGGCCACAGAAGCCTGCATTTTTCCAGAACAACGTGACAACGGCATGATGGAAGGTGGAATGGAGGACAAATGTGAGGAGAGAGGAGAAGGAGAAGGGGCTGGATGGTGAGAGCCTGGAGTGTGGCTTTGTGGGTTCTGACGGTGTTGCTCCCACTGGGCTCGGTGATGGGAGTTCAGGTGCCTTCTTAAGGCGGTTGTCCCTAGGTGAGTGTTGGGCTTACCGCAACTTATGCGTTGACTGCAAAGGCTGCAGATGGCAGCACTGTTGTCAGCAACGGACACATTAAAAAAAGCCCACACTGCGGAGCCATGTGCCGGCGTCCTGGGAGCGCCAGATGTGACTGTACATGGTTGATGGCTCGCTCCTGATACATTTGCAGTCTGCTTTGTACCTCTTTTGCACTGGAAGTTCTGTCTGCCTCTCCTCCCTATCTGCCGGTCCGTCTCTCCCTCTGAACTCCCCTCCTCTTCCTCTCTTGTGGCCAACCACGTGACGTCCATAGACACGTCATCATCCACGTCACCTTCCCCACCGCTAACATTCGAGATCTCGGAGTAGGCAGCAACAGCTGGGACCAACCTCCTTGGGCTGATCTGGGTACTGTCGTCAGACTGCTGAGTGGCGGCTGTTGCTACCTCCTCTTCCTCATCCGATGCCAACAATGGCTGCGCATTGCAAGCATCTTGTGATGGATCGGAAAATAATTCCAATGACTCAAGCGGAGGGTATGTGGTGGTGGTGGTGGTGTTTGGTGGTGGTGTCTTTGGGGGTGCACCCAGCAGAGAGTGAAGAGGGTGCAGATAGAGAGGATGAGGAGGGTGCAGAAGAGGAAGGCTGAGTGAGCCACTCAACCAAGTCTGGTGCGTCCTTTGACGTAATTGCATGCGGCTTTTGAAACTTCACACTTTGGCTCCTGCCTACTGCTCTGTAACGCTCTTGCGTTTTTTGTTAGTGAATGGATTTGCAGCTGCAGAATTATTACACTCAGTAGTCATGTAGAGATGTGTTGAACAAACATATCCAACTCTCAGGACTCATCACCGTGCACAGCCTGCTTTATGCAAATATACATACACTCAATATGATGTTCCTGGAGTGATAGGATGTATATGATAGTATAGAGGTGAGAGACAGGCGTTAGAAATGGTGAGCACTCAGTAGTAATATTCAGGAGAGTGGTAGGTGATGATAGGTAGTATGCAGATAGGTTTAGCAATCATGT
Organism: Pelophylax lessonae; assembly: GCF_965119305.1. Classification (NCBI taxonomy): domain Eukaryota; kingdom Metazoa; phylum Chordata; class Amphibia; order Anura; family Ranidae; genus Pelophylax; species Pelophylax lessonae. The sequence goes on along the minus strand of NC_138773.1, from coordinate 110,266,878 downwards.
ATAGTAACAGGTGATAGGGGACAGCAGATGAAGTATACAAGAGAGAGTAACCTAGTGCAATGATGTAGATGATGGTAGGCTCAAGAGCTAGCAATCTATGAAGTTATGCAGATGATAGAAATAGTGCTTACATAGTAACAGTCCTTTAGTATGCAGAGGTAGATAGTGTAAGTTAGTTAGGAAGAAATCCCCTGTGGGGTACTTATCACTAGTTGGGTTAGTAGTAACAAGGTCCAGTAGCAAGAGAGTGATCCAGTAGCGAGATACGGGATCGGTAGCGAGGTTCCGGTTTTGTTCAGGCAAAGGAATAGCTAGAAGCTCCGGCAGCATAGGACAAGACTGGTCAAGCATGCGGTTTGAACGAGCAATGAGTGAGAGAAAACCGGCGATTGAAATAGCCGCTCATAGCGGCGCTCAGGGATGATGTCATCGTTCTTAAAGGTGTATGCGTTCCACCTGGTTAGCAAGGTGGGACGCAATATTAAGGTAGAAATGGGAAATAAGGGTACCAAGGCTACCAGAATCTTACAGTACCCCCCCCTTAAGGCCGGCTCCGGAAGGCCTATAGCGCTGTTTTTTCCGGGTATTTCGAGTGAAATGTTCGTATAAGCCTAGGTGCGTGAACATCAGCAGTATCCAACCAGGTGTCGTCTTGGGGTCCATAGTTCTTCCATCTTATGAGATATTGGAGTCTTCCTCTGTGGATACGAGAATCCAGAATCTCCTTGATCTCATATTCTTCTCCGCCTTCAACTTGTACTGGAGGTGGAGGCAAGATGGTAGGCCTTATTCCTTGGTTAGGAACATGTGGTTTTAGTAGCGACACATGGAAGATGGGATGTATTTTGAGATCTGCCCGTAAGGTGAGTTGCACTGCAGCTTTTCCAATGAGTTTCTTAATTGGGAAGGGTCCCAGAAATAAAGGTCCAAGTTTTTTACTAGGGATCTTTAATCTCAAATTTTTTGTAGATAGCCAAACAAGATCCCCAATAGCATATTGAGGAGAGGGTTTTCTACGTAGGTCGTAGTACCTTTTTTGTTGACTATGGGCATGTGATATGGTGGTGTTGAGTAAACCCAGAGAGTCCTTTATTTGGGTGAGATAATCAGAGGCCACTGGGTTACTTGATGGAAGGATGCGTGGTGGAAGAAGAGTGGGATGAAATCCATAGTTCAAGTAGAATGGACTTTGCTTAGTAGTACTGTGGGTTGTGTTGTTATAAGCGAATTACGCCAGCGGGAGGAGGTCCACCCAATCGTCCTGTAGGTATGAGGTATAGCAACGTAGATATTGCTCAATGCACTGGTTGACTCTTTCTGTCTGTCCGTTGGTCTGAGGGTGGTAAGGAGAAGTACGTTTTCGCTCTATTCGTAGTATCTGACATAGAGCTTGCCAAAACTTGGAGATGAACTGTGAACCACGGTCAGACAGAAGGGTCTTTGGAATACCATGTAACTTAAAGACATGTTTCACTAGCAATTCCGCTGTTTGCTTGGATGAAGGTAATCTTCGAATAGAAATGAAATGTGCCATCTTGGTCAGATGGTCCACTGACACTAGAATGGTGTTAAATCCTTTGGAAGGTGGTAGTTCTACTATAAAGTCTAAGGACACAACTTCCCATGGAACCTGGGGTATTGGTAGACTACAAAGTAGACCAGATGGTTTTGTAGTGTCAATTTGGGACCTTGTACAGATGTCACAAGAAGAAACAAATTTTTGTACGGTCGTCTTCATGTCAGGCCACCAAAACTGCCTAGTAAGTAAATTGAATGTTTTAGTCATACCCATATGTCCTGCCATAGGCACATCATGCAACAATTCCAAAATCTTGGTACGCATAGTAGGGGGTATGTAAAGTTTGTCGTTGTAATAGAGGAAGCCTTCTGCATCAGCACTTAGTTGTGGTGGAGGTGAATCCAGTCCTATGCTGTGCAAAATCTCTTCCTTCAGGGAAGGAACAACACCGACAATACGTTCATAGGGTATTATAGGAATTGAAGGTATTTCGGAGTAGTTATCCTCGGTTAATCGTGACAGCGCATCCGCCTTTTTATTTTTGTCTGCAGGAGTGTAGGTCACCAAAAAGTTGAATCTTAAAAAGAATAAGGACCATCGTACCTGCCGGTGGGAAAGAGTCTTGTTAGTCTGAAGGTATTGAAGATTTTTATGATCTGTGTATATGAGAACTGGTAATCGAGTACCCTCAAGTAGGTGTCGCCAATTCTTCAATGCCAATTTTATGGCAAGCAACTCTTTTTCACCCACTGGGTAATTCACCTCGGGGCTGCTTAGTGATTTTGAGAAAAAAGCAACTGGGTGAAGTGGTGAAGTATTTGTTGGTCGTTGGGAGAGAACTGCTCCTACTGCCATATTTGACGCATCTACCTCCAGGATGTATTGAAGGGATGGGTCTGGATGGCGTAGTATGGGAGCAGAAGTAAAGCTTGATTTCAACAAGAGGAAAGCTCCATTTGCTTCTTCTGACCATTTGAATGGTTTTTTTATACTTGTGAGTTGTGTAAGAGGTCTCACAATAGCAGAGAAGTTCTTGATGAACTTCCTATAGAAGTTAGAAAATCCGAGGAATCTTTGTAATGCTTTACGAGTTGTTGGCACAGGCCAATCTAGAATACAGGATATCTTGCTCATATCCATTTTGATTCCATTTTTAGATATGATGTATCCTAGGAATAGTACTTCTTCTTTATGAAATAAACATTTTTTTAATTTTACGTATAAGTTGTGTGCAAGTAGTCTGGACAACACGAGTCTTACATGTTTTATGTGTTCAGATAAAGATTGAGAATAAATAAGTATATCGTCCAGATATACTACAACACAAACATCAAGTAAGTCTCTGAAGATGTCATTTATGAATCGTTGAAAGGCTGCGGGAGCATTACACAACCCGAATGGCATCACAAGGTACTCGAACAATCCGTATCTGGTTCTGAATGCTGTCTTCCATTCATCCCCGTCACGGATTCGGATTAGGTTGTATGCCCCTTTTAGGTCCAATTTCGAAAAGTAGGTAGCCCCGCGCACCTGTTCAATAAGTTCAGGAATGAGGGGTAAGGGATAGCGATCCTTTATTGTAATGGTATTTAATTGCCTGTAATCAATAATAGGCCTGAGACTTGAATCCTTATTGCGGACAAAGAAGAGTCCTGCAGCAGTAGAGGAAGTAGAAGGTCTGATAAACCCTTTCGCCAAATTCTCATCCAAGTATTCCTTGAGATGAGAGAGTTCATCCTGTGAAAGAGGATAAACATGACCCGAAAGGCAACTTGCTATTAGGGAGTAGATCGATACAACAATCATAGTCCCTATGGGGAGGCAACACTTGAGCATTTTTCTCAAGGAAGACTTCCGACAAATGCTGGTAACATAGTGGTATAATCTCATCTGTCACCACAGACAGGATCTTTCCATATGATGAGAGATTACACGTGGTTTCGCAATAGTGAGAAGAGAAGGTTAGAGTTCTTGTTTTCCAATCAATGATTGGTTGATGTATGTGTAACCAGGGAAGTCCCAAAATAATGGGAAAATGTGGTGAGGTTAGTACATCAAAAGTGGTAGTCTCCATGTGAGACTCATTGGCAGTGACAAGGAGTGCTTGTGTCTGTTTGGTGATTGGACCAGAGGATAACGGAATACCGTTAATGAAACTAACAGAGACAGGTTTGAGTTTTGAAATAATAGGTATTTTATTTAAGGTAGCAAAACAAGTATCGATATAGTTCCCACAAGATCCTGTGTCGATCATAGCCTTGGTGGTGATCCTAGTTTGGTCCCACTGTAATGTCAAATGAATAAAAAGATAAGGATTAGAAAAGGAAGTCGTTAGTCCCCCTAGCAAGACATTTGAACACTCACCCTCTTTTTTGCGGACAAGGGGACAGCCGCTTAACAAATGATCCGGGGAGGCGCAGTATATGCAGAGATGTTCGGATCTTCTCCTGGCACGTTCGGTAAAGGATAAAGGTGGACGTATCATTCCTACCTCCATAGGAGTAGGGTCAACAGCCGACATCCGAGAAGGACTGGACAATGGCAATCCCATCTTCTCAGCCTTTCTTTCTCGCAGTCGTCTGTCAATATTGATACTGGTCTGGATCAGGGCATCCAAGGTGTCAGGTAAATCCGCTCGGGGCGAGCTCGTCTTTAACGGCTTCTGATAGGCCGAGTCTGAACTGAGTTCTTAGAGATGTATCATTCCACCCTGAATCAAGGGTCCATCTCTTGAACTCTGCCACAAAGTCTTCAACAGGTCTCCTTCCTTGTTTTAAAGCCCTCAATTGGGTATCAGCAGTACTCTGCCTATTGGGGTCTTCATATAAACTAGCGAGTTGCGCTAGGAATAAAGGATAGGAATTGAGAAGTGGATCATCTTTCTCAAAGAGAGAGTCTGCCCAGGCACGGGGATCACCCGTCAGATAGGAAATAGTGGTACAGACTTTAATTTGGTCAGTAGGGTAGGTACGAGGTTTTAACAAGAAAAGCAATTGACATGCGTTTTTAAATTCACGAAATTTTTTCCGATCACCTGTAAACACTAGAGGAGGGTTTATCTTAGGCTCACGGGGCTGAGCAGCAGAGAGCTGTGCAAGACGGCCAACCTGCTGTCTCAAAGCCTGATTTTCGTTTTTTACCTCTGTAAGAGCAAGTATCAATGCATCTACTTGTTGTTTTAATTGCATTACTTGAGTGGGTAATTCTGCTGAATCCATATTTTATGGCTCGTTCAATCTGTAACGCTCTTGCGTTTTTTGTTAGTGAATGGATTTGCAGCTGCAGAATTATTACACTCAGTAGTCATGTAGAGATGTGTTGAACAAACATATCCAACTCTCAGGACTCATCACCGTGCACAGCCTGCTTTATGCAAATATACATACACTCAATATGATGTTCCTGGAGTGATAGGATGTATATGATAGTATAGAGGTGAGAGACAGGCGTTAGAAATGGTGAGCACTCAGTAGTAATATTCAGGAGAGTGGTAGGTGATGATAGGTAGTATGCAGATAGGTTTAGCAATCATGTATAGTAACAGGTGGTAGGGGACAGCAGATGAAGTATACAAGAGAGAGTAACCTAGTGCAATGATGTAGATGATGGTAGGCTCAAGAGTTAGCAATGTATGAAGTTATGCAGATGATAGAAATAGTGCTTACATAGTAACAGTCCTTTAGTATGCAGAGGTAGATAGTGTAAGTTAGTTAGGAAGAAATCCCCTGTGGGGTACTTATCACTAGTTGGGTTAGTAGTAGCAAGGTCCAGTAGCAAGAGAGTGATCCGGTAGTGAGATACGGGATCGGTAGCGAGGTTCCGGTTTTGTTCAGGCAAAGGAATAGCTAGAAGCTCCGGCAGCATAGGACAAGACTGGTCAAGCATGCGGTTTGAACGAGCAATGAGTGAGAGAAAACCGGCGATTGAAATAGCCGCTCATAGCGGCGCTCGGCGATGATGTCATCGTTCTTAAAGGTGTATGCGTTCCACCTAGTTAGCAAGGTGGGACGCAATATTGAGGTAGAAATGGGAAATAAGGGTACCAAGGGTACCAGAATCTTACATGCTCCTGCCCTACCCCTACCACCCCTGCATAAGTGTCTGCCTCTTCCTCTGCCTGTCATGTTTTTTAATTACCCTGTGACAAAAGTCTCTAGAGAATCGCAGTATATCTGGAAAAAGGTTTATAACACCCCGCTTCAATCTGTGGTATTGGGGGGCCACAGGTTTATCACACCAGTTCTACAAATAACTGGCCAGTAACTGTTGTCACTGTGTGTAGCACAGTTAACACAGCAAAAGAGGCCACATTTTTGCAGGACTAAAATACAATCTTAGAAAATTATACTGTTAAATAACACCTCATTTCAATCTGTGGTATTGGGGGGCCACAAGTTTATCACACCAGTTCTACAATTAATTGGCCAGTATCTGTTGTCACTGTGTGTAGCACAGTTAACACAGCAAAAGAGGCCAACACTTTGCAGGACTAAAATACACTCTTATAAAAGTACACTGTTAAATAACACTCCACTTCAATATGTGGTATTGGGGGGCCACTGGTCTATCACACCAGTTGTTCAAAAATTTGGCCAGTGAGTTTGGCACTGTATGTATCAGAGTTAACACAGCAAAAGAGGCAATATTGTTGCAGGACACAAATACACTTATGAAAGTATACTCAGATAACACCCCACTTCAATATGTGGTATTGGGGGGCCACTGGTCTATCACACCAGTTGTTCAAAAAATTGGCCAGGGAGTTTGGCACTGTTTGCAGTATTGCTGCAGCAACGCTCAGTCACCACACCTGTCACAATGCTGCACAGTGCACAATAATACTACTAATCCACTATAATATGCTTTCTACAAAGTATATTATACTGTGGATTTCCCCCCTCCCCCCCCCCTATATAGTGCACTGCACAGCAATACCCAAAAAAATTGCAGCCCTTTAATTTACTTTTGTGGACATTAACAGAGCGATTTGTGTCACTGCTGCCGATCTCTAACTGCCCCTAAAGCACAGACTAGATACCTGTCCCTAACCTGAAAAGAGACTGGACCTATACCGAAATACCAGCCCTGAAAAGGACTTTTGTGGATCTTAAAAGCTATTTGTGTCCGGCAATCTCTCCCTCATGAGCACAGCCAACCTCTCCCTACGCTGACAAAAAGCAGAATGTGAAATGGCTGACAGCTCAGGTCTATTTATAGGGTAGGGGGCATGTCCATGTGCTGAAATGTTTCAATTGGCTGTCCCGTTCCACCTGACGGCTGTGTCACGGGTCAAAGTTCTCCCCAATGTAAACTAATATGGCCGCCACGAACAATGCCATGTGTTCGCAAAATTGGCGGGTAGCGAACAAGCAAAATTCGACACGAACCGACCGCCAGGCAAACCGCAAGGCCATCTCTATTAATAAGTACAGATCACTCATTTTGTTCATGTAGAAAAGGAAGGGGTCGGTTAGTGACATATTTACTGGCACCTTCCCCACTTTCTATCCTGAAGAGGAGAGAAGCCGACAGTGCTGCAGAGGGTAAGGGTGGGGACAGGGGGCCTCAGGGGAATCTGCGCACACCTATGCCTGCACTTCTCCTTTCAGTAACCTTCATCATAAGCCCATTATGAAACTTCTGACAGTAGCAATTTTTATTTGCCATTTGCCATTGGCCTTCTTTTCACCTAACATTGCTTAGTAGAGCAGCTACTGGAATCATTAATTCCACTGAACAGGGTGAAATAGCAGCAGAGGTTCTTGTCAAATACGTATCCATAAAGGTAGAAAGTTCTTTGCATGCATTTATGCCCTAGTTTTCAGCATATTATAAACAATTTATTCAACATAATTCAAATTACAACTAGTCTGATGAATTTCATTATTCCTTCTTATAAATTTGGTGATTACCTCCCACAATATTGTTTCATTAAGGAGTTGTAAAGGCAGAAGTTTTTTTTTATCTTAGTGCATTCTATGCAGTAAGATAAAAAGCCTTCTGTGTGCAGCAGCCCCCTCAGCTGCCCTAACACTTACCTGAGGTCCCTCTCTGTCCAGTGCTCAGGGCCAGCCCTACCATGGGTCCCGCTGGATCCATTGGACTTTGAGAGGGCAGCAAATCATATCCCTCAAAGCCCAGTACATGCAGTTTTTTGCCTCGGTCAGGTGTTTTTTCTTCATTTAGCCCTGCTGCAGGCAAGCACTAGATGACGTAAGTAACATTCCAGACATCAGGGGGCACTGCTCTGCTCTCAACCCCCCCAGTAATAATACAAGTTGTGTGAACAGTACTGTGGGGGAAAAATGAACAGTGCGTACTATGCGTGTCGCAGTGTCTGACTATCAGGAGGCCCCCATCTGCCATACATACACAAACACGATCGGATCATTGTACCAGGACTTTTAACTCCAAAATATATTGTTCTACACACGTGATTAGATCATAGATGATCATTAAAAAGAAATTGTCAGAACATGGGATGGATACATGATCTGCGCTTCTAGGTATGGGGCACGCGCGTGCGACCACCGCCCCGGCTGTGCTATGATTTGCTACAGCACAAACCAATCAGCATGTCCTGGGCCAATGAACAAAAGACTAGGACCTGCTGATTGGCTCATCAAATCAAAGAAGAACCTGTATTTTGAGTGCAATTCACTCCTAATCCCTGCATTCTGAGTGCAACGCACTCCTGATCCCTGCATTATGAGTGCAACACACTCCTAATCCCCTTATTCTGAGCGCAGTGTTTAAAATTAAATTTTAGTTTTAATTATCATGATATAAAATAAGGGCTGTTGGGGCCTTTTGATGGGCGTGACTTTTTTTTGGGTGTGGGGGGCAGCATTTCATTCTTGGACCCAGGCAGCACAATGTCTTGGGCCAGCCCTGCCAGCGATGTCCATGAGTGTCTCAGCCGACCAAGATTCTCCTTCCTGATTGGCTGAGACACAGCAGCGGCACCATTGGCTCTCACTGCCAATGGTTAGAATCACTCTTCATAGACCATTGTAAAGGTGGTTAGGAGGTGTTTTTTCACCTAAAAGAAAGAAAGAACCTTATGCACTACTACAGGAAAAAAAAGCAGAAGTGGAGTAGATGTGATCCTGGACTACCCCTAGAAGGAAGTGGTTCTTAAAGAGAGGAATACTACAGGCACTTTAGGTCCTAGTGGCCTGAGTGCTTCTGGTGAGTGGCCACTGTTCACTAGGTGGTGGACCATCGATTGGATGCACTAGTGATTTGTCGCACAGTGGAAAGAAAACACATCACTTGGCACTATTATTATGGACGCTATTTGTTTATTTTTGTGTACCGTTGATCCTTTTCATCCTTGGAGGATACCGCTCTTAGTCCCGGTTCACACTAAGGTGACCTGTGAGGCGACCTGGTCGCCTCACAGGTCGCCGTAGGTCGCCTCCCATAGGGAAGCTGCGGACCCGTTCTAATAGGAGCGACACAAGTCGCTCCGACTTAGAAAAAGGCTCCGGAGCTTCTTTGGGGCGACCAGGAGGCGACCGCCATAGACTTCAATGTTATGAAGTCCGTGGCGGCCGCTCCGAGGTCGCGGCGCGCTGCTCGCACCGCGACCTCGGAGGTCGCGGTGCGAAGTAGCGTCGCCCCTATGTGAACGGGGCCTTATATTACCAATATTGAGAATTTGTTCCAGAGTTTGAAAACACTTTGTATTCTAGCACCTTCACCAATATTTTTATTTATATATAATATATATATCTTTATGGTTTTTGGTACATGTAATGTGGATGACACAACTATATGATTTTTCTAAAGGTTCATTCAATATATATTGCACAAATGGAGTTGTAGCACGGACTAGCACTTTATATATTTATTTTTTCACTATTCACGGCACATTTGCATGAATACATCCAGTTACATTTTTTTCATGCATGTGATTTTTTTAGTCACCCATTTCAATTTTTTACGAACAATTGAAGCTACATCCAGTATAGCCTTATTTACACATTCTGATCAATCAGTAGCAGTGCCTCATCTTTTACCTCACAATAACTTTAAGGACAAAATGTTAACTTGCCTAATATATCCCACCCACTTTCAGGTGCCATTGTAATAAGATAATCAATGTTATTCACTTTACCTGTCAGTAGTCCTAATATTATCTGATCGTTGTTTATATATATTTATATATATATTGTAATAATTAGCTCTGAACTCTCTGATCTTAAGCCTCTGTTCACTTCTAGGCGTTCTGGATCACAGGTGGAATTGCCATGATTCTGCCAATGTTTCCGATTTACTACAAATCGTAGGACGCGCTTGAGATCCCTGTCATTTCCAATGGCACCCCAATCGCAGAGCAATTTTGCCACGATTGTCGCCTGACTAATCCCGCAAATATTGGGCAAACAGAATCACGGGACACCTGTTGCTCAAAAGAAGTTCTGGAACTTCTTTTGAGCGACAGGCGTCCGCTGATTCTGTTTGTGCGATTTTACCGAGATTCGTCAAGCGACAGTGACAGGGATCACAAGTGCATCCTACGATTTGTGGTGCTTTGGGATCATGGGCAAAATCACGGCAATTCCACCAGCAATTGAGAACGCCTAGAAGTGAACGGAGCCATGATTCGGGTGCCATTGGAAATGAATGGGATCGCAGGCGCGTCCCACGACCACATTTGTTTGAAAAAAAGTTCCATCCCGCTCCTTGGAAATTTCTTGTCAAAAAAAAATGTTAATGATTAGAAAAATTAACATTCTTTTCCTTTGTTTAAATTTCTACCCATCTATGGCCAGTTTAAAGTTTCTTATAAATCACTTCCAAAAAAAGGCTATTTATAGCCATATAGCTTCATACCTGTCTTCAACATGATCTGAAAGACACACACCCTTGACAAAATGTATTTGCATTTTAGGTTCATGAACATTGTGTTTCAAGTTAAAACAAACTATTTAAAATTTCATTTTTTACTGCTCTTTGCTAGTTTACCCCCACTGCCATGCATGCACTGATAACTGTCTAACCGCAGACCCAACTCCCAAAAACATAGCTCCCAACTGTCCCTGATTTCAAAGGACTCTCCCTGATTTGGAGCAAAGCCCCTCTGTCCTTCTTTCCTCCTCATTTGTCCCTCATTTTGATCTGATCTATATAGTTGTATATAAAATGCACTTTTATCTTCCAAAAAGTGTTTCCCAGTGCTAAACCTTTCATCCAATTTCTAAATTGCTGCATTTGAACATTTCAACAGCCAGTATAAAGGAATAGTAGAAAAAAAAATCATGTGGGTTTAATTAATAATATATTTTTTTTTGCATAATTCTCCTTTAAGGGGGCTTGACAGGGGGTGCGTCTTATGCCTACATACTTTTACTAAGAGGTGTCCCTCATTCCCATCTCAAAAAGTTGGGAGGTATGCCCAAAAAGCTGAGCCCATGGTAAATGTTTAATACATTAGTGCATTAACCCAGATACTAATGTGTCTACGAATTTTTTCACAAAAAATTCACACATTTTTCAAATCTGATTTTAACATTCAACTACAAAATTGTATACATCTTGTGTGAAAACACTTTTAGATAGAACCCTCAGTGTCTATGTTATTAATGCAATGTAATACAAATGTACTGTGAGCTCAGCTTTTGAAACATGATTTGTAAAAACATATTATTAAGCAAACATTATATTGCTGCAAATTAACTTAGTGTCATTAAACCCAGACTATAAAAAACTGTCATTACATGCAATATAAGAGAGTGTGCATAATCACAAAGCTAGCAAAGCATTTGTTTTGTGTGGAGTAAAATATACCTGGTTGTCCCTCCCATCTTCTCTTTGTCCCCATTGCAGGCTGAGATTGTTTAGACCAGCTGGTGTCCTCTGCAGAGCATGCTCATATTTTAGTTCCCTTCTTAGCTTTTTGTTTCCTCCTTTTTCTTATCTGTGCAGCCCACATGACTATAGAGTTACATATGTGGGTGTATACACAATGGTAATGACGATCCCCCCTCTCTCTCTATCCTCCTCCATGTCAGCCTATTGCTAAACACTATTGGGGAGGGATATACGTAGTATGCTGATTGATTACATTCACTAAGAGACTTACAAAAAAGCGACAGTTTCATATAAATTAGTATTAAATATATATCGTCTTTGATTTCTTCTGAACCATATTAACGTGCACAAAATACACATTTAATGTTCAATATAGATTTAAAGAGAGCTGTAAAACAGTTTTTATTTTTATAATGTAATTTGAATTGCTCTTTTGAAACAGATTTTTAGAGCCATGTGACTAGCACAACACCAATAAGGGCTGGCCAGACATAGATTCATACTGTAGAGAGCATACATCGGCAGAGTAAAAGAAACCCCACCCAAAGATCTTTCCCTGCAGATGTCAAACAAACGGGAAAAGATTGTGACCACACAACAGCACTGCAGGAATAAAGTACTTAGAGAATTAAAAAAAAAATAAAATACAGTGGCTATGGATGGACCAAACGACCCCCTGTTGTGTTCACACCAGAACATTCGAACCGAATAACGAACCCCATTGGGCATACAATGGTTATGGGGGGCTGGGTACTGCCCTGGGGGACGTGTATCAAAAAAACATCATTTTGAAATGGACAGTGATTTATTGATGCATAAAGTGAAGGTATAACAATTAGAAATAACAATAAAAATGAAAAATTCCTTTCAATATAGTGTATCTGTACTGTATTTATAAAGCCAAAAAAAATGACATTGTCCCTGCAAGCTTTCTATATTTTGTAAACAATGGCTTGGGAAGCCAGTCTGTATGATGAGGCCAAAATGTAGTGCACTCAGAACAAGATTAGAGAATTTTTGGATAAATTATGGTGCCTCTTCCGAAGACTGGATATACTGTAAGTAACAGGTGCAGAAAAATTAGTCGTTGGGTGTCAGAGGTGCCTTCACACCATAACCCTATAGAGGTACTCTTGATGAAAGCAAGAACTGCCTTGATGTCAAAATTGTAAATATGCACCTGTCAAACAGGTGTGGAAAAATTGGTCTTTAGGTGTCAGTGGCGCCTTCACACAGTAACCCTATAGAAGTACTCTTGATGAAAGCAGGAATTGGCCTTGCTGTCAAAAATTTAAATGATATGCACCTGTCAAACAGGTGCAGAAAAATTGGTCTTTGAGTGTCGGAGGTGCCTTCACACCGTAACCCCGAAGAGGTACTCTTGATGAAAGCAAGAATTGGCCTTGCTGACAAAAATTAAAATGATATGCACCTGTCGAGCAGGTGCAGAAAAATTGGTCTTTAGGTGTGAATTGTGCCCATGTGCTAGGCAGCCTAGAAGTCTTGCAGAGATTCCACATCCCAAAAACACTTAATTAGCAACATCAGCATTGGGGGCTTCATAGCTGTTGATTTCATTTTGATTCATTTTAATAAATGTCAGACGGCCCACGGAGTCTGTGGACAGACGCGTTCTAATATCAGTAACAAAACCTCCAGCAGCAATGAATGCCCTTTCGGAAAGCACGCTGGATGCAGAGCAGCCCAGCAGCTCAATTGCATACTAGGCAAGTTCTGGCTAGTGGTCTATTCTCATGATCCAGTAGCCCAGGGGATCGTCAACTGGAAAGCTCTCCATCTCTGTTTTTGCCCCTAGATAATTGTTGACCATATGATGCAGACGCAGCTGATGGGATATTGAAACTGAGAGCCCTGGGCACCCCAAAGCACCCTGCCCATGTTGAGGGCAATCGGCCTGGTGCGGTTCAGGAGGGGGGGTGCCCCTCTTGCGCCCCCCTTTCCTGGCCTGCCAGACTGCATGCTCGGATAAGGGTCTGGTATTTTTGGGGGAACCCATGCAGGTTTTTTTTTTTAATTTTGGCGTGGATTTCCCCTTAAAATCTGTACCAGACCCAAAGGGCTTGGTATGGATTTTGAGGGGCCCTCACATTTGTTTGTTGTTAATTTTGGCATGGAGTTCCCCTTAAAATTTATACCAGAACCAAAGGGCCTGGTATTTTTAAAGGGCCTATGTTTTTTTTAAAATTCTGTCATATGGTTCCCCTTAACCACTTAAATACAGGGCACTTTCACCCCTTCCTGCCCAGACACATTTTCAGCTTTCAGTGCTCATTTGCGTCTATGGAAAATTTTGGTCATCTTGACATGGCACTGGTCCAGTCTTTAACATTGGTGTCAATGGGATATCTTGGTCAGCTTGACATGGCACTTCTCCTGGTCTTTAACATTGGCCTCTATGGGAAATCTCGGTCAGCTTGACATTGCACTGCTCCTGAACCATAAGGGACAGGGACACCAAACCTGGGAAGCACCGAGTGGGGACCCAGGACTACAACATATTTTGGGATGGGCCAGCTTGCCTTGATAATCAGTTATGCCTGTAAATGACTATTGCAATGCAGTACATGCATTGAGAAGTAAAAAAAAGATATTGCTTCACTTTAAGTACATTTTCTTTTTACACACATGCTCTGGTCCCTTTGTTTACTAAAAGTGGGGTATGCCTGTACACTACACTGACTGCACTAAACTGACTGAACACACTATCCACTAACTACCTGCCTAATCTCCATTATCACACACTATCAACTAACTAACTGCCTAATCTCTATTGTCACACACTAGACACGGCTGCCATGTAAGCAGCAGCCTTAAATAGTGTGGTGCATGGACTCGAGCCGTGAGCCCTGAGCCATGATTGCCCAAAGGCACCCTGCCTTTGTCCAATCATGGCTCTCACAATACATTGTGCTGTGATTTGCCAAAGCAAACAGGTCAGGTTCATGCTTTGGCCAATCATCAGCAATCAATGCAAGAGCGCAGTGCATTATGGGGTGCTCATTGGTGGGCGAACTTCCTGCCAAATGCCGAACACATGAACATGAGCGAACAATCAGCAAACACATGAACAGCTGATGTTCGAACACACAGACCATCCCTACTTCTGGAAATGGAAAACCATCTCTTAAGGTTTGATGAATGTCTTTCTCTGCTTCAATGCCTCCAAAACTGCCAGAATCCTCCTCCTCTTCCTTCTTCTTTTGGGTGTTCTGTGGCGTAAGAAAAATGGTGTCTGCATAAAGCGGGCCTTAAAAGGAATGGAAGTCCTCCTCTTCCTCCCATTGCTCTGCCTCGAGTGCCATGTCCATAATGCCACGCAGAGTCTGCTCCAGCAGAAACACAACAGGGATTGTGTCTCTGATGCATGCATTGTCATGAATCACAATCCTTGTGTCCTTCTCAAATAGTGATAGTACAGTGCATGCATCCTTTATCATCAGCCATTGGCGTGGGAAAAAGAAGCCAAGCCAGCCCGAGCCTGTCTTTGTGCCATACTCACACAGGTACTTGTTGTTGGCCCTTTGCTGCATGTGCAGCCACTGCAGCATTGCCAAAGTGGAGTTCCATCTGGTGGGGATGTCACAAATCAGGCGGGTGACGGGCAGGTTGAATTCCTATTGGATTTCAGCCAACTGAGCACTGGCTAGGTATGACTGCCTGAAATGGCTACAGACTCTTCTGGCCTGCTTTAGCAGATCTTCCAACCCTGGGTACCTATTTAAGAAACACTGCACCACCAAATTGAGAACATGTACCAGGCATGGCACATGTGTCCACTTTCCCTGTCTAAGGTCGGAAAGGGGGTTTGTGCCATTATCACACACCACCATTCCTGGCTCCAGCTGGCCTCTGGACCTGTCCCTGCAGAGCTTCAAAAATCTCTGCTCCAGTGTGGTTCCTGTCCCCTAGTTGTATGGAAACATGGTGGCACCACAAGCTGCAGCACTGGGCTCTGTTCTGCATCCTCCTGAATTGCAAGCAGAATTACCTAGTGTGCTGTGAATGAAATATAGCATCCCTGACCATGCCTGCTGGACCATGTGTCAGCAGTAACATGGACTTTGGGGCTGACTGCCTTGCCCAACGATGCCACAACATTGCCTTTCACATGATGGTACAGAGCTGGAATGGCCTTACGTGAAAATAAATAGCGAATGGGAACCTGCCATTGTGGTGTCAAAGAGCAAGTGGCTGACACTGTGTTATAAATAACTCATCCCTGGGGCTTTGGCAGGAATATCTGTGGACAACTAGGCAGATTTAGCCACTCTGGCAGCTGCAGTGGACTGCGCACTAATCTCTGCTTGGGTGACGGTGAATGAGAAGAATGAGAATGGTTTAGTGAGCAAGTCTACCACCTCCTCTGCATGCTGTGGCTGAATAACAGATAACATAACTAAATAGAAGAAATTATGCCCTGCCTGAGTACTGACCACATCCCCCTTTGCCTGTGGACACATACGCTGCTGGCCCCCCTCACAGTGCCATGGGAATGTCTGCTTCTCCTTGTTGGCCTCCCAGACATGATGGGGGGGATGCCTAATAACAAAATGTAATAAAGATGTGGAAATGTGTATGTGGATGCATTTTAATCAATGGAAAGTGGTGTTTGGTGCACTTTAACCTGAGTATTCACTACACAGACACACTCCATGACACACTACAATATACTGCAGTAAAACTGCATTAACGCACTGCAATATACTGTGTTAAATGTGCAGTAAAGCACAAAAATATACTGCGTTAAATGTGCACTAACGCACAGAAATATACTGCGTTAAACGTGCAGTAATGCACTGAAATGTACTGCATTAAACGTGCAGTAACGCACTGAAATACACTGCTTTAAACGTGCACTAACGCACTGAAACGTACTGCGTTAAAAGGCATGTAACGCACAGAAACATACTGTTAAACATGCACTGAAATATATTGCATTAAACAGCATGTAATGCACAGAAATATACTGCGTTAAACATGCACTAATATGCAGAAATGTACTGCTTTATAGGTGCAGTAACGCACTGAAGTATACTGCGTTAAACGTGCACTATCGCACAGATATATACTAAATTAAATGTAAAGTAACGTACAGAAATATACTGCGTTAAATGTGCACTAAAGCACTGAAATGTACTGCATTAAACATTTGTAGCACCCTCCTAGGTGGGTGCTAGGCAAAGTATATATGTGACCCTGTTCTGGTTATCAGGAGGGTCTGATCTGTTAGTTAACCTGTCACATGCTTCCAGGTGTGACCTGTTGAGTCTGGGGAGTCTCCCCACTGTATCCAATGAGGGACCTTGTTGGACAGTGGAGGAAACCTAGCCAATAGCACACTAGGGGTTATGACTGTCCCAGTGGGTGGGCATTACTGCAATGCATCCTGGGATTGGGAATAAATCTGGGGGGAGCATGTGACAGGATGTCTTTGGGCAGGAAGCCAGGTCCCAAAAGGAGGGTGACAGCTGTCTCTCCTGCTGTTGCTGAGGAAGGTGGTCCAGGCAGTTGTCCTAGGGACCGGGGGTTGAGCTGTGCTGCAGAAGGATCCAGTGTGCTGACCAAGTGGAGCTGCTGGGCAGAATACTTCTGGAAAAACAGTATCGTGAGTACTCAAGCATCTGCCCAGGGGTCTGAGGGGACCACTTCAGAGGGGTCAAGGGGATCCAGAAGTCAGGTAACCCAGAGTGATACAGTAAAGGGGGTGCCAAGTTGTTAAACCCTGAAGATTAGAGGGTAAAGGGGGGGCCAGGAAGGGCCCTGAAGTTGCACAGCAGTGCAGTCTACTATAAAGGGCAGCTACCTCAGGAAAGGAGTGCCTTAAGAAGCTAAAAGGACTCTTTCACAGTCAAAGGCAAAGTAAAGTAAGCGGCCTAGCCGTGACTAGCCCAAACAGCGTTAACCAGCGTCAGTCATCGTTAACCAGCATCAAGCAGAATTTTCTATATAGTCCCAACATATTGTGCATACTTCAGTTTAATTGGAGTATCCCACTCATCCCTTCTCCTATCCAAATTCCTAATAAAACATAAAAACCAAAGAAACTGAACTGGTCCCTGTCTTAGGTAAAAACACCTGGAAACATGTCAGAATGGTCTACTGTTGCTAATGGTAACCCAGGAGAACCCACACACAGCAGCTCCCTTCGGAGTAGTGCTACACATGCACTAACACACTGAAATATACTGCGTTAAACTGCACATAACGCACTGAAATATACTGCGTTGAACAAGCAGTAACACACTGAAATAAACTGCGTTAAATGCGCACAGAAATATACTGCGTTAAATGTGTAGTAACACACAGAAATATACTGTGTTAAACATGCATTGTAATATAATGCATTGAACAGCACGTAACGCACAGAAATATACTGCGCTAAACGCGCAATAACGCACAGAAATGTACTGCGTTAAACGTGCAGTAAAGCACTGAAATGTAATGCGTTAAACATGCACTAACACACAGATATGTACTGCGGTAAACATTCAGTAACACACAGAAATATACTGTGTTAATCACTTGCCGACCGCCGCACGACTATTTACGGCAGCGATCAGCCCCTCCTGGGCAAAGTGACTTAGGGGTACATCACTTGCCTGGGAGCCAATAGGGGTCTGCCGGCCACCCGCGATCGTCCGCTGCAGAGGGAGAAATGCAGGCGGCTGATGTAAACAAAGCCGCCTGTCATTCCCCTTTGTGTAATTGCAGAGATCATACGGTCCTGCTATGTATGATCGTATATCTCTGTGGTTACACGAAAAGTCACGCCCTTTTACAGTTAGAAACACGCCCCTAGGCCCCTAGGGACACATTTAACCCCTGCCTCTCCAATAAAGTTAACCCCTTCCCTGCCAGTGTCATTTTTACAGTAACAGTGCAAATGTATAGCACTGATTACTGTAGTAATGTCACTGGTACCCCCAAAAGTGTCAAAAATGTCAGTCAATGGTCCGATCTGTCCGCTGCAATGTCGTAGTCCCGCAAAAAAAAAGCGCCGATTACTGCCATTACTCGTTAAAAAAAAACAATAAAAATGACAAAAATCTTTCCCTTAGTTAGTAAACGCAATAACTTTTGCGCGAACCAATCAAAATACGCTTATTGCGATTTTTTTTTTTACCAAACATATGTAGCAGAAAACAAATTGGCCTAAAATGTTAAAAAATTTTGATTTTTACATTTTTTTGGGGAATTTCATATAAAAAATGTGAAAAATATTATTTTTTCAAAATTGTCGCTTTTTTTTTTTGTTTATAGCGCAAAAAGTAAAAATAGCACAGGTGATCAAATACCACCAAAAGAAAGCTCTGTTTGTGGGAAAAAAAGGACGTCAATTTCATTTGAGTACAGTGTCACATGACCGCGCAATTATCCGTTAAAGTCACGCAGTGCCGAATCGCAAAATAGGGCCTGGCCAGGAAGGGGGTAAAATCTTCCGGGGGGCTTAAGTAGTTAAACGTGCACTAACACACTGAAATATACTGTGTTAAACGTGCAGTAACACACAGAAATACACTTTGTTAAACGTGCACTAACGCACTACTGCAGTATACCTGCCCTGACAAAATAAACTGACACCAATGTAAAAATTATTGGTCACTACACTCACACTGACTGAACTATCACCAGATTCATATTAAACTGATATTCTACACTGACAATAGAATCAGTATAGCAGACTATAGCACACTAACTCTCTAGTAGCACTGAACAGAGCCCTGTTCTCTCTCTCTCCACACCAATATCACACTACTAATGGCCACTATTGAAAGAATACTTTTATAGTGTGGGGCAGGACTAAGAGCAATGAGCCATAATTGGATAGAGTCATCAATACTTTCTCCAATCAGGGCTCTGACAGTGCTCTGTGCCCTGATTGGGCAAAGCTTTAATTGCTTCTTCCAGTCAGGGCTTCCAATGCACTGTGCGACGGTGCAGTGCATTGTGGTCATTCGGCGGGCTGAACAAACGGTCGAATGCCCCGATAATTTGGATGTTCCTGGAACAGACGAACAGCCAATGCTCGACCCGAACTCATGCGCAGGCCAAACTGTACCCCATCCCTAACTGTGGCATAATATATATGATTTCTCTGTTTAGTATCAATTTAAAAAAGACTTTCAAAGGTTAAAAAATATCATAAAAATTGTGGACTGTTGCTACAGTTAAGAGAGCTGTCTGATGTCTCAGGCTGAATGGTAATGAAAACAAACATTTTGTCCAAACCCAACAGGAGTTAATTTTATACTTACCCACTTGACGACCAAGCCATAGGCTAGTTCTTAGAGCGCACACCCGGGAATGTCCATTAACGTTGGGTCCTCTGAGCGTGTCACAGATTGGGTTAAAGGGCCAATGACAACGGCCCTTTACCACGTGATCGCTATGTCCAATGACAGAGCGATCACTTGTCAACAAACCGCCGCATGTCCGGTTCAGCTCTCTCCTTTCCTTGCACACTGTACACACCGATCGGTACAGCATGCGGGCAGAGGAGGGAGACCGCAGCAGTGCTCACCTGTGCCTCATCCGTGCCTCATTATTTCCTATCTGTGCCTCATCCATGCCTCATCCTTGCCCATCTGTGCCTCGTTCTTGCCCATCTGTGCCTCATGCATGCCCATCTATGCCTCATTTGTGCCCCTTCTGTCCCTCACCATTACCCACCTGTGCCTCATTCATGCCCATGTGTGCCTCAGTCATGCTTCATCTGTGCCACACCCATGCCTCATCTGTGCCTCATTTTTGCCTCATGCATGCCCATCTGTGCTTCACCCATGCCCATCTGTGCCTCATCCATGCATTATCTGTGCCACACCAATGCTTCATCTGCGCCTCATCCATGCTCATCAATGCCTCATCTGTGCTCATCCGTGCTCATGCTCATTCATGCTTCATCCGGCCTAAGCCGTGCCTCATCCATGCTCATTCATGCCACATCCATGCCTCATCCGCACTCATCCATGCCACATCCATGCCTCCTCCGTGCCACATCAGTGCTCATCCGTGCCACATCCATGCCTCATCTATGCCCATGAATGCCACACCAGTGCTCATGCGTGCCTCATCCATGCTACATCAGTGCTCATCCATGCCACATTAGTGCTCATCCGTTCCACATCCATACCACATTAGTGCTCATCCATGCCTCACCCATGCCACATCATTGCTCATCCATGCCACATCAGTGCTCATTAGTGCCACATCCATGCCACATTAGTGCTCATCTGTGTTACATCCATGCAACATCAGTGCTCATCTGTGCCACATCAGTGCTCATCCATGCCACATCAGTGCCACTACAGTACTTATTAGTGCCCTACATTGCCATACAAAAGTGTAATAGGTAGTAAGGAAATTCAATTTGTAATTTTATGTCCCTAGTTGCCTGCATGTCGGGTCTCTGTATGTGCCCAGGCTGTGTAAAAGTCACACATATGTGGTATCGCCATATTCAGGAGGAGAAGCAGAATGCATTTTGGGGTGTAATTTTTGCTATGCACATGCTATGTGTTAGAAATAGCTTATAAATGGACAACTTTGTGTGAAATATAATAGTGTTTTAATTTTCTTTCCACAAAAAATGATTTGTTCAAAAGACTCATAATGCCTGCTAGATTATGTGTTGGGGTGTTTTCTTTCCAAAATGTAGTCATTTTGTGGGTGTTTCCGTTGTCCTGGTGCTCCAGGGCCTTCAAAAGTGTCATAGGTTGTCAGGTAAATATATGTGTAATTATCATGTACCTGATCAGAGGCCAAGGTGCTGAGAGGGCTTCCCTTGTGGCTAAGTGCAAGGCACCCCTGGAGGTGGAGACAGGGAATGCTGTGCCCAAAGGAACAGGGGTCGCCGGCTGTGGCAAGCTCCGGTGAAGAGGTGAATGCTGTGGTAGTAGACACATAGTGAGTGCTGCAATGCAGGTTGCCTTGAAGGTGACCGGAGGAGGTAGCCAGGCATGCGACAAGAGAAAGGTCAGGGTCAAGCCAAGGGGTCAAACACCGTTCATCAAGCAGTAGAGGAGTCTGAAGGAGCAAGCCAGGGGTCATACACGGGAACAGCAGACTGGAGCAGAGTAGGTAAACAAGCCGGTGGTCGGAGCCAGGAGGAGAGACAAGACAGGTGAGGCAAACCGGGTCGGTAACAGGTAATCCAAGTAAACAGGAACAGGAACACAGGAAGCAGGAAACAGGAAGCTGAAGATCATCCAGCAACTAATGGCTGTAGCAGGCTGGTTTAAATAGGCCACTGGGCGTCACTGCATTAGTATGGGCGGCAGATCCAGCTCTCTTATGGGAAGTTCCCTGACAGTAATTAATGCTCCTAGAACGAACGGAGGTGATACTTGCATGTTGGGCCTCTGTATGTGGACAGGTTGTGTAAAAGTCTCACACATGTGGTATTGTCATACTCAGGAGGAGTAGCAGAGTGTGTTTTGTGGTGTAGTTGCAAGTATGCCTATACAGTGGTAATATGACAATTTTGAGAAAAAAAATCCTAATTTTGCAAAGAATTGTGGGAAAAAATACAAATTCAAAAATCTCACCATGCCTCTTACTAAATACTTTGGAATAACCGAAACAAAAGAAAAATGCATTTTTTCCATCCTTTTTTCATTTATAAAAAAAACCCCAGTGTTAATTAAATACCACCAAAAGTGTTGCATGACTGTGTAATTGCATACCTCCCAACATTTGAACTTCGGAATGAGGGACACTGAAAGAGGAACAAAACCTGCGGAGCGAGCCGCGGCAAACTGTGGGTGTGGCCAATCGCTTAGCAGTGGGAGGGGCTTAAGGGATAGGGTAAACAAAACCCAGACTTCCTAGTACTCATAAAATATGCTTTGATTGCTCAGCCTACCTTAAAGAAGAGCTTCATTAAAATAGTCAGAGACTGCATAGCAACCAGGAACTGTTGAGAAAATGAAGACTTTGGTGAGAAGTATATAATGTACAGTATTGTGTATATAGTGCAGGAGAGTGTAAAGTACAAAATGCAGGAGACAGGAGTATATAATGTACAGAATGCAGGAGACAGGAGTATGTAATGTACAGAGTACATGGGACAGGAGTGTGTAATGTACAGAATGCAGGGGTTGGACTCTGCACCATCCACCCCCCAGCTCTATCCACCCCAAATGCCCACCCCAGCTCCATCCACCCCCCCCCCAGCTCTATACACCCCAAATGCCCACCCCAGCTCCATCCACCCCCCCAGCTCTATACACCCCAAATGCCCATCCCAGCTCCATCCACCCCCCCCCTAGCTCTATACACCCCAAATCCCCATCCCAGCTCCATCCAACCCCCCAGCTCTATACACCCCAAATGCCCATCCCAGCTCCATCCACTCCCCCAGCTCTATACACCCCAAATGCCCATCCCAGCTCCATCCACCCCCCCAGCTCTATACACCCCAGATGCCCATCCCAGCTCCATCCACCCCCCCCCCCAGCTCTATACACCCCAAATGCCCACCCCAGCTCCATCCACCCCCCCCCCCCAGCTCTATACACCCCAAATGCCCACCCCAGCTCCATCCACCCCCTCACCAGCTCCATACACCTCAAATGCCCACCCCAGCTCCATACATCCCCCTACCGCCATCCCTCCCCCAGCTACATCCACCCCCCAGCTACATCCCCCCCTCAGCTACATTCACCTCCTTCCCAGCCTCCCATCCCAGCTCTATCCATCCCAAACACCCACCCCAGCTCCATATACCCCAAATGCCCAACAAAGCTCTATCTACCCCCAGCTCCATACACACCAAATGCCCACCCCAGCTCCCTACACCCCCCCAGCTCCATCCACCCCCCCCTCCCCAGCTCCATCCACCCCAAATGCCCACCCCAGCTTCATACACCCCTCCCCCAGCTCCATCCACCCCAAATGCCCACCCCAGCTCCATACATCCCTCCCCAAGCTCCATCCACCCCCCCCCCCTCAGCTACATTCACCCCCTTACCAACCTCCCGTCCCAGCTCTATCCATCCCAAACACCCTGCCCAGCTCCATATACCCCAAATGCCCAACAAAGCTCCATATACCCCCCAGCTCCATACACCACAAATGCCCACCCCAGCTCTATCCACCCCCCTAGCTCCATCCCTCCCCCAGCTCCATCCACCCCCCCAGCTTCATACACCCCAAATGCCCACCCCAGCTCCATACACCCCTCCCCTAGCTACATCCCTCCCTCAGCTCCATCCACCCCCCAGCTACATTCACCTCCCATCCCAGCTCTATCCATCCCAAACACCCACCCCAGCTCCATATACCCCAAATACCCAACAAAGCTCCATCTACCCCCCAGCTCCATACACTCCCCCCAGCTACATCCCTCCCCCAGCTTTATCCACCCCAAATGCCCACCCCAGCTCCATACACCCCCCCTGGCTAAATACCTCCCCCAGGTCCATCCACCTCCCCAGCTACATCCCTCCCCCAGCTCTATCCACCCCAAATGCCCACCCCAGCTCCATACACCCCCCGGATAAATCCCTCCCCCAGGTCCATCAGCCACTCCCCCAGCTACATCCCTCCCCCAGCTCCATCCACCCCAAATGCCCACCCCAGCTCCATACACCCCCCAGCTAAATCCCTCCCCCGGTCCATCAGCCACCCCCCCAGCTCCATACACCCCCCCAGCTACATCCCTCCCCCAGCTACATCCACCCAAAATGCCCACCCCAGCTCCATACACCCCCCCAGGTCCATCCATCCCCCAGGTCCATCCACCCCCCAGCTCTATACACTCCCCCCAGCTACAGCCACCCCAAATGCCCACCCTAGCTCGATACACCCCCCGGCTAAATCCCTCCCCCAGGTCCATCCATCCCCCAGGTCCATCCACCCCCCCAACTCCATACACCCACCCAGCTACATCCACCTCAGCTCCATACACCCCCCCAGGCTAACTCCCTTCCCCAGGTCCATCCATCCCCCCAGGTCTATCCCCCAGGTCCATCCATCCCCCAGGTCCATCCATCCCCCCCAGCTACATCCACCCCAGCTCCATACAACCCCCCGGCTAAATCTCTCCCCCAGGTCCATCCATCCCCCCAGGTCCATCCCCCAGGTCCATCCATCCACCCCAGCTACATTCACCCCAGCTCCATACAACCCCCCCCAGCTAAATCCCTCCCACAGGTCCATCCATCCCCCCAGGTCCATCCCCCAGGTCCATCCATCCCCCCAGCTACATCCACCCCAGCTCTATACAACCCCCCTTGGCTAAATCCCTCCCCCAGGTCCATCCATCCCCCAGCTACATCCACCCCAGCTCCACACCACCTCCCTGGCTAAATCCCTCCCCCAGGTCCATCCATCCCCCCCAGGTCCATCCATCCCCCCAGCTACATCCACCCCAGCTCCATACAACCCCCCCCTGGCAAAATCCCTCCACCAGGTCCGTCCATCCCCCAGGTCCATCCATCCCCCAGGTCCATACAACCCCCCCATCGGCTAAATCCCTCCACCAGGTCCATCCATCCCCTAGGTCCATCCATCCCCCCAGGTCCATCCATCCCCCCCAGCTCCATACAACTCCCCCCCTGGCTAAATCCCTCCCCCCGGTCCATCCATCCCCCCAGGTCCATCCCCCAGATCCATCCCCCCAGGTCCATCCTCCCCAGCTCCATACAACCCCCCCGGCTAAATTCCTCCCCCAGGTCTATCCATCCCCCAGGTCCATCCATCCCCCCAGCTACATCCACCCCAGCTCCATACAACCACCCCGGCTAAATCCCTCCCCCAGGTCCATCCATCCCCCCAGGTCCATCCATCCCCCAGCTACATCCACCCCAGCTCCATACAACCCCTCCCCCTGACAAAATCCCTCCCCCCAGGTCTATCCATCCCCCCCAGCTACATTCACCCTCTTCCCATGCTTGAAATCATGTCAGACCTCAGATCAGAGGACAATTGTGGCAGCTCGCTCCCCGGCTCCTCCTCTGTGTACAGGAAAACACAGGAAGGAGGAGGGGCGGGCTCAGTGCACTCCGCTCTCTCTCTCTCTGCATGTTACAGGCAGCTGAGAAGAGAGAGCGGCTGCTATTGCTTGCGGCGGTGCGGGAACCAAACTGCACCGCACCGCCATTCCGGGACTCAGCCCTGATTCGCCGGGACCCCGGGACACGGACCATTTTCCAGGACAATCCCGGCGAATCAGGGACGGTTGGGGGGTATGTAATTGTCATTCAAAATGTGAGAGCACTGAAAGCTGAAAATTGGCCTGGTTAGGAAGGGGGTATAAGTGCCCAGCACGTATGTGGTTAAAGCATCTGTTCTATCCTTTACAGTCAAGGAAGCTGCCACCTTAGCATCTGTTTGATTCGCAGTTGCTATGGTGCACGTGTGGCCAGCAATGACACCAGCGATTAGACAGCTTGCCAGTTCTGTTGAGTGCTAACGTAAGCACACTAATAACTGTAACAGTTATGAGTGCATGCGTGCCTTGAATAGAACTGTTTTAGGAAAGAGTTAAATCAATAGACTTGATGGGTTTACAGTATGTGCAGCAGGGACACTGGCGTTTTCACATGGTATGCAAAGAACTTTTTTCTTTATTGGATATCCTTGGCTGTGTTTGTAAGCTATAGGCTTACTGAGCTTTGAATTTATCAATTTATCCAGACTTAACATTTGATTGTAGTTGTCCCTGGCTTGGTTAATATTTCTTGTAGGGGATTATATGTTCCTTTTCCCTGCCACTTTGGGACTTCGGCGCTTCAGGACTTCGGTGCTTCAGGACTTCGGTGCTTCGGGATTTCGGTGCTTCGGGACTTCGGCGCTTCCAGACTTTGGCGCTTCAGCACATCAGGACTTTGGCGATTCAGGTCTTCGGCGCTTCGGAATGTAGTTTGTTTTGAAAAATAAACATTTGTGTTTTTTTTTTTAAACAGCAATGTTTACATTGCATAGTGGACCACAGCATCACTCACACCACTTTCACACATACGGACCATTCATATCCGCCTGTCAGTTATTCAGACGGATCTGAACGGATGCCCTATGGGGCAGTGGATGTCACCGGAGACATGTCCGCTGACATCCGATCCGATCCTGTCCGTCAAATCCGGACGGATGGAAACCCTATTTTCCATCCGTCTGGCGGAACAGGTCAGATGAGAGAAGACAGGCGGTCCATTCTCATCCGATTCCCCATAGAGGACAGCGGGGATTTGACACCACCGTCTCCGTACACAGAGTGAATCGATCTCCCGCTGAGCAGAATGGAGTCCGCCGACGGAGCGGACAGATGTGAAAGGGGCCTTAATCTGAAAGAAGTGGTCTGGGTTTAGTTAATAATTAGTAGTGTTAGTTTAGTATATATACAATTTACAAAATGAATAATATTTTCACTGCACAGATAGTGCAGCCAATCAGGGAGCACTTCCAGCATGCAACACTCTGCACACTATATAATCCCACCCCTGTGACACCATCTTTGTGCAGAGTTTTGGAGCAGTGAGCAGAGAGGGAGACTGAGCAGAGAGAGACTGAGCAGAGAGTGAGAGAGAGAGAGAGAGAGAGACTGAGCAGAGAGAGAGAGAGAGAGACTGAGCAAAGAGAGACTGAGCGGAGACTGAGAGAGAGACTGAGCAGAGAGTGAGAGAGAGACTGAGCAGAGTGTGAGAGTAGTAAAGTCACAGTGCAGCAGAGAGACACCCTGGCAATCAGGCTGGCTTGCACAGCCATACACTCTCTCACCCCCTCTTCAAGAAAAAAAAAAAAAAGAATGCAGATTGCAGAAAAAAAGGCAAGTCTCTCTCTCTCTCTCCCCCTTATCTCTCCCTCCCTCTCTCCCTGGAACACACACTTAAAAGCAATGTGGCTTTTAAGTAAATGGAATGTTGTTTACCTCTCTCGGTCTCTTTGTGCTATCACAACTAGCCTGCCCTGTGGTCACATGAATGCAAGCCAAACCCTGACAGCCTGATTTATTACTATCGCACCTCAATGACTCCGGTTGCCTTCATTGGCCAAGTGTCAGTGACAAAATCCCCATTCATTGGCTGTCCTCTAACATCAATCACAAAAATTTGTTCATTTCATTGGACAGAGAAAAGTGGAACCGGATTGGGCAAGCAAGCATTACATTGCACAAAAGGAATTAGCTTATTGGTAAAGATTAATTTCATCATTCAGGTAATTTTCAATCTCTCTCTCTCTCTCTCTCTCTTGTTTTGCCACTTTTCAGGAATTCTGAAGCACTTCGAAACTTCTGCACTTTGGAACTTCGGCATTTTGGTGCTTCGGCAATTCAGTTCATTTTGGCACTTCCGAACTCCCGAATGTTGGCACTTCGGAACTTCAGCACTTCGGTACTTCGGCACTTCGGACATTTGCGAGCATCCGAATGTCCGGATTGCTGAAATTCTTCTGAATATACATTCAGAACTAAACTAATTGCACATGTCTACTTTTTGGAGTCAAAACTACTCCTCCTGTGGCCAAGTGGAATCTTGCATGAATATCTTCTAAAGGCCCTGACAGGGTATTCAGCAAAAAGCATACTGGCCTTATGAAAAAAGAGATCCAGTACTGCTGTTAAGCAGGCATTTTCTTTCATCTGATTTGGCAGTATCTTTTGTGGTCAGCTATACATGGGGATGTATGCAGGCTGCATGACATTCTGATGGGGAATCACGTGTGGCAATGTGTCTTCTGAACTCAACCTCCACTTTTCCTTTTGTACCACCTATTGCAGTGCTGGCTGGTGCTCAAAATTTTTGGGAGGGCGTAATAAGAAAAATGTAATAGGTATTGCTTCGCGGCAAAAAACGTGGTAAAAAATTGCATGACTTTGAGGTCATGGTACAGGCATGGCACAGGTGATGGTATAGGCATGGCACATGTGATGTTATAGGCATGGCACAGGTGATGGCACAGGTGATGGCATAGGCATGACACAGGTGATGGCATAGGCATGGCACAGGTGATGGCACAGGTGATGGCATAGGCATGGCACAGGTGATGGCATAGGCATGGCACAGGTGATAGCACAGGTGATGGCATAGGCATGGCACAGGTGATGGCATAGGCATGGCACAGGTGATGGCACAGGTGATGGCATAGGCATGGCACAGTTGATGGCATAGGCATGGCACAGGTGATGGCACAGGTGATGGCATAGGCATGGCACAGGTGATGGCATAGGCATGGCACAGGTGATGGCATAGGCATGGCACAGGTGATGGCACAGGTGATGGCATAGGCATGGCACAGGTGATGGCATAGGCATGGCACAGGTGATGGTACAGGTGATGGCATAGGCATGGCATGGCACAGGTGATGGCACAGGTGATGGTACAGGCATGGCACAGGTGAGGGCAAAGGTCGGCTTCAATCACCTACCTTCTGACGGCGGCGGGATGGCGGGATTCCGGGAACCGAGACGAGCAGTGCCGTGGACGTCCTCCTCTTCAGTCTTCTGTCTTCCGGTCCGGGCGGCAGGAAGGAGATTGGGCGGTGACGGTGCGTGACTGACGCACACACCGGCACCGCCCCCATTGCGAGTCAGCAATGTCCTGGATGATGATTGGTCCAGGCTGGAGACTGGACCAATCACAGCCAGGATATCACGAAGGTGGGGGTGGCTCAGCGCTTTTTCCTGCGCCCAAGTTACGCCCCCAGAAGGCAGCCAATCGGCGCCTCTTCTGGGTCGTAAATCCCCCCCCCCCCATAGCCACCAGGCCCAGCGCATAGGCCTGCGAACACGATTTTTTTTTTTCAAAACTTTATTTGTTCTTTTTGTCATTTTTTTTTTCTATTTTTTTTTCTTTTTTTTTAGGGGGGGCGGCGCTCTGGCACCCCCTATGCACGGGCCGCCACTGACCTATTGAGAACTCTCAACTTTATGACAATTAAGGAGCAGGTAGCTGGCCACTGGGTCCTTAAAGTGTTACTAAACCCAGGACCCTGCATTCATTATATCTGGTCTCTCATAGTACACAGAACATGGAAATGCAATTATTTTAGTCAATATAAATTGCTAAATACCTTTTCTCATTAGTAGTATATAGCATCTTGTGACTATCAGTGTTCAGCTGAGCACTGGTTAAAGCTTGTAGGAAGAGTTTTGATTGTCCTATGAGGCTGCATGACCCATGACTCTCTGTCTGGACAGTGCTGATTGGGCTCTGTGCTGATCACATGCATCCTCCCACAAAAAATAAAAAACTCTCTAGCAACACACCCAAACTGAGCATGTACCTCCTAGGCTCTGTTCTATCAGCAGATGGATTGGGGAGGGTAAAAGAAGGAGAGGATCAGAGAAGACGGATCAAACAACCTTTTTACACAATGCGGAAGATTAACTCCTTAGGTTCCACGGTATAACAAGCATGCTTTACTGCATATACAGACTGATTTTACTGTTGTGGCTTTAACTTTAACAACTATGCCTCATCTGGTGCCCTTCGGGTCAAGTATGGATTTTAAAAAATGGCGTGGGTTTCCTCCAAAATCCATACCAGATGCTTATCAGAGCATGCAGCCAGCAGGCCAGGAAGGGGGGGAGGCAAACAAGCTACCCTCCCCTCCTGAACCATACCAGGCCACATGCCTTCAACATGGGGGGTGTTTTGAGGTAGGGGCTCCCCACATGTTGATGAGAACAAGGTCGTCTTCCCCACAAACCTGGCCTGGTCATTGTTTATTAAGGGTGCCCCCAGATCATGGCTACCCCCCCCATGTGAATAGGTAAGGGTACCCTACTTCACAAAAAAAATGTGCAAAGTAAAAAAAAAACACAGATACAGTTTTTGACAAGGCCTTTATTCAACCCCCCCATTCCAAAAAAAAACAATTTCCCCCAAAGTGGGTCTATCGTCAATCAACGCCTACAAGCAAAACAAAATTAAAAAGACATCCCCCTAGACTGTGAAATGAGCTGGAATGTATGGACTGTTGCTGTGTGCTTGGCTGCCTTTAAACTGCTGGGGAGAGAACCTGTAAATTCACAGCAGTCCCTTTGGGGGTAGTGCTACACATGATTGTGAACAGCAGCAAAAGAAAAGGTCCTATGTGTTCTCTTCCCTCTTAAAATCGGAAAAATCCATAAATTATTTTCCTCATCCAAGTGCTGTAGAGCAGTGGTCCTCAACCCCGGTTCTCGGGGTCCACTAACAGGCCAGGTTTGCAAGATAACTACATTACATCACAGGAGATCTCATTTGCTGCTCAGTGATTGTAGTATTCTAGTCTGCATCTCCCCAAGGTAATACTTAGAATCTGGCCTGTTAGTGGGCCCCGAGGACCGGAGTTGAGGACCACTGCTGTAGAGGATTATAAGTGGCTAGTGTAAAGATAGAAAAATGTGATATATAAAAATAAATGTAAATATTTTTAAAGAATACATAACTGTAAGAAAAGGCAGTATTTTATCTATCTACATTTACATTTTGAGGTTAACATTTCACATAAAACCTAATCCAGCCCTGGCAGTGTATAGTAGGCATAACTAGGTTGACATGTCAACTTCTCATCCATTTTAAGCACCCTTTCTGCCCATAATGCCAGGGTATTCTCTGAAGTCTCAAAACTCCCAACAAGCAAAATCCCATTCATTTCAATGGCCCCTGTTCACATCTGAGCATTTTGTCACCTGAAGCAAAACATCTGAAGCTCAAAAAATACATGAGGGGGCGTGGTCTGGACATGGTCGGCTAGGGTCGCATTCCTGCTGAGCTCCGTGCTTTGCCTCACCCGGCCCGACTTACCTTAGCTGTGGACGTGGATATGAGGTCGTGCAAAAAACGGAAGACCAAGGGTACATCTGGAGGAGTGGGATTCCCTGCCGGGACGCGATCCAGCGGTGAAATACACCGGTTCTTTCCAGCATCACAGACATCCTCCCCGGCTGGCAACATGGCGGCCATGCAAAGTCCAGGGCCTTCTGGCGGGAACGATCCATCAACCTCTCCTGCCTCCTCTACCGGAACTCTCCTGGGCACCCCAGCGGCGTTTCATCCACCGACCCCTAGCTCCTTACCCGGGACGACCTTTACAGGGGTAGATGAGGAACTTCGAGCGATAATTCGCTCCCTGCCTAGTACTAAAGACATTGAGGCAATAGTGGGCCGACTGGAAGCGGCACATCAGCGGGAAGTACAAAAAGTGAGGGGAGAGGTGGAAAAGGTGGCTGATCGTGTCACAGCAGGAGAGACTAACCTTGCTGCCATGGACTTGCGACTAGCGGCTATGGAACGGGAACATGCTGCGCAGCGGGAAGCCACGGTTGCCATGCAGCTTCACATGGAGGACCTGGAGGATCGAAGCCGGCGGAACAATGTCCGCCTTAAAGGATTGCCAGAGGCTACGGGTCAAGAAGACCTCTCCGCCACCGTCAGCGCCATTGTGGGCATCCTGCTGGGGGAACTTCTTCCTGCCAATGTGGAATTCGATCGGGTCCACAGGGCCCTTGGCCCCCGCTCCACAGATCCTGCCCGGCCACGAGACGTGATTTGCCGCTTCCACAGGTACACTCATTGCGAGCTGGTGATCAGGAAAGCCTGGGAGACCGGACCGGTGGACTTTGACGGGGCCCAGGTTAAGATCCTGCCTGATCTCTCCAGAGCTACATTGTACCGTAGGGCCCTCTTGCGACCGGTCCTGGATCTGGCACGGAGGGAAGGTGCTACATACCGCTGGGGCTATCCGCTGACGGTTACCATCCGGAAGGCCAACTCTTCCTTCACCCTCCGGTCGCCGGCGGAGTTGCTGTCCCTCTTCGAGTTTCTGGGGACTCAGCCGGTGCAGGTGCCGAATTGGCTGACGCTACTTCCCCGGCCTGCTGAATGTCGGAATGGACCACCCCGGAGTGGGGGTGCTTCCTCCTCCCCACGGCCGCAGCGCACCCGCCGCCGGTCCAGATCCGGGGTGTCGGAAGCTCAACGAGAGGACTGATCAGTACACAGCCCGATCCTGGGGGTATTGAGGTGAGCTGCTGCCTTCTCTGACTATCCTCTCCGGTTTGCCCCGTCCTCTCCCATATGTACTGTAGCTGTCTCGCAGAAAGATGCAATGTGTCTTTGGATCACGGCTTCCTCGTGCCCTCCCATGCCCCCCTTTGACTGCAGGTATGGTTGAAAAATTATCCTCAGGCTTCTGCCCCCCTTTTGCAGCCATATGGGTTTTCCCGGGAGTTTCCAGGTACTGTTGCCCACTTCTGCCCCGGTGTCATCACTGCTGGATTCCCTCCCCCGAATGGACGTGGGGGGCCCTGCCTCCATGCCCTGACATTGTTTTCCCCTGCTGCCCCCCCCCCTGACTGACCCGTGGAGTGAACTATGGCTGACATTCTGGGGAGGGGTGTGGTGGAGGAACTCTCCCGGATCCTACGCTTGTTGTGCTGCTCGGACACGGATGGACTGTTCTTCTGGGGTCCCGGGGTGGTGGGAGGCTGGTGTACCCTTATACGACTCATTGAGAGATGCTTGGGGGTCCGGTGGTGGTGGGTAGGTATGGGGCACCTGTGGCTCGCCCCGGTTCGTGGCTGTGCGCGGTGACGCCGTGGCGGGCGGTGGGCGACTGTGCCTCGGTCCCCCTGCCCTGTGGTTGGGAGGTGATGTGGGCTCCTTTTGGCTGCCCCCTGCCGTGGGGTTTACCCCTGCATTCCCGCGCCCTGTGTGTAGCCCAAGTGCCGGGCGGGCGGAGGTTGGAGGCCCTGGCCCTTCAGGGATGGTTGAGGGGAGGGGGGTGGGCTGGGAGAGGTGTATAATATGCAGGGATGTGGCGGATTCTTCTGACTTGGATGTATCTCCACATGCAATGTGCTGTGGGGGGGGGGGGACATGCGCGGGGCTTAGATTGCTGTGACTGAGAGTGGAGAGAGGGGCGGTGGCTCCCTGGTGTTCCTAGGGCTGTGTGCATGGATGCTTTAAGGAGGGAGGAGATGTTATCTTGTTTGTACGCAGAGGGGGATCTGGATCGCCTATCTCGGGGACGCCCACCTGTGGGTAGCGAGAGGTGATGTGGGGTGGGGAGCTGCCGAGTTGTCCAATCCCTGTGAGTACTGGTGCCTTACCTGGTGTTCCTCGGTTCCCGTGCGATGATATCCGGGCCTCCGCCCTCTACTGGGGGTCGCCCTCATCGCGCCTCCGCGTGGGGTGGAGTACCCACCTGCCCCTTCCGGGGATCCTTCCTCCCGTTTTCTCATCCTTGCGAGGGGGGGGGGGTTAACTGGGCGATCCGGGTCCCTCCTCGGTTATGTTACTGTTTGTTTATGCTGTTCCATGTCAATATGATGTTTACTACTGGGATGTCTAGGGGTTGGGCCTCCCTAGTTGCTGCTGATGTGCCTACCTGACTCTTTTGCCTTCCTCTTGTGCCCTTGTTTTCCTCGCTGTCAACTTCTGCTCCCTTATATATCTACTTTTCTGACTTTTCACTGTAGTTGGGCTGGGGGGGCGGCTGGGGCTGGTGGCTTTGGTCGTGCCTACTCTGCCCGCGTCCCCACATAGGCCTGCGCTTAGGTGGACATCTCGGTCCCCTAGTGCCCCGCAGCGTAGCTGCTCCTTAGTGTACAGGGGGTGATCTTAGCCTCCTCTGTCTGTTCTCTTTCTCTCTTATCTATCTTCACCCTTTTCCTCCCCCTCTCCCCCTCCCTTTATTACTACCCCCCCTTTTTTTTTTCTTCCTCTCCTCCCCCTCCCCCTCCCCTCCCACTCCCTTGGTGGGTGTCCTCGGCATGGACGTGCTCACTGTCCTATCCCTGAATGTTAAGGGACTTAACGTTCCAGAGAAGCGCAAGGTCCTTCTCAACGACTTACGTCGCCGAAAAGCCGATGTAGCATTTCTCCAGGAGACCCATTTCAGGCAGGGACGCCTGCAGCTCTTGAAGAATCGTTTCTACCCCACGTCTTATCATTCCACTGATGCTGCTGCCAAATCAAAGGGTGTGTCGGTCCTCCTTTCGGCTCGTGTCCCCTGGGTGCTCCGGGACTCCCTGGTGGACCCGGGTGGTCGCTTTGTTTTTATTAAAGGCATGCTTGGGACCTTTTTGGTGACATTAGCTAGTGTGTATGCCCCGAACGATGGACAGGAGGTTTTCATAGCCCGAGCCCTTAAGAGGCTTGCAGCCTTTCAGGAGGGCCAACTGATTCTCGGTGGGGACTTTAATGTTCCGCTTTCTCCAATTGTAGACACGTCGTCGGGCTGTTCCTCGTTTCCACACGGGTCTCGACGGCGGATTTTGCAGGTCCTCCATGAAGCCCAACTTGTTGATGTATGGAGATTGCAACACGGGGGGGAGCGGGACTACACCTTTTTTTCGTCGCCTCACAAAACCTACTCCAGAATTTATTTTTTTTTTGGTTCCTCACCACCAACTCCATGCAGTGCTTGCAACCTCCATCGACTCAATCACATATTCGGATCATGCCCCGATCTCGCTTACATACCAACTCACGGAGGGGGTGGGGGTGGGGTCGCGATTTTGGCGGTTGAGTGACTCCCTCTTACACAATGCTGAAGTCAGGGCGGATGTCACCCGGGCGCTCGCTGACTATTTTCGGGAAAATTTGACTGATGACTGTGATCCAGGGATCGTGTGGGAAGCCCACAAGGCTGTCATTAGGGGGGTATATATTAAGCATGGCGCTAGGCTAAAGAAGCTGCGATCGCAACAACTTGCGAAGTTGCTGGGGGACATACATGTCTTGGAGTCCTCCCACAAGAGAACTCTAGACAAGACGGCAGAACGGGAGCTTGGTTCCTTGCGCAGACAGGTACAGGACCTACTCTTTGCCAAGGCGAAAGCGGACTTACAGAGAGCCCGACACACATTCTACGTTGAGGGGAACAAGTGTGGGAAGTTACTGGCGGCCTCTGTGCGGGCGCAACGACAGGCAACCTATGTCCCTCATATTGCATCCTCTTCGGGTACTACTGTGACTTTGCCTAAACAAATCGCAAATGCCTTCAGGGGCTTCTATGAATCGCTGTACAATCTCCCGGACTTGGACGCGTCTCAATCCCGAATAGACGACTATTTGGCCTCAGTTACGTTACCATCCTTGTCGTCGGAGGCGAGGGAAGAGTTGGAGGCGCCCATTACCCTATTGGAACTTCAGGGTGCCCTGGGTGCATTCAAGGTGGGCAAGGCTCCGGGGCCGGACGGCTTTACCTTGCCATACTACCGTACCTATTTCGCGGAATTGAGCCCACACCTACTTTCATGGTTTAACCGACTGGGTAGGGGGGAATCTTCCTTTCCGGTGGATACACTTAGGGCTCATATCTCGGTGCTTCCGAAGGAGGGTAAAGACCCCTCGCAGTGCGTCAGTTATCGACCCATCTCGCTCCTTAACCTGGATCTCAAGATCTTCACGAAAATTATTGCAAACCGCTTGAGTCCCCATATGCCACATTTGGTCCATCTAGACCAAGTGGGGTTCATACCCTACAGAGAAGCGAGAGACAATACCTCGAAAGTATTGAACCTGATCCACATAGCCAAGACCTCTCGGACGCCGTGCGTACTTCTTAATACAGATGCAGAAAAGGCGTTTGATCGGGTCAACTGGCGCTTCATGATGTCCACCTTACGCTCCATGGGTTTGGGTGATACCCTAATGTCATGGATTGGTCACGTCTACTCACGCCCCTCGGCACAGGTAAAGTGCAATGGCATACTATCTGATTCATTCCGGATATCCAACGGTACTCGGCAGGGGTGCCCGCTCTCCCCGCTGCTTTTTGCACTCTCTCTGGAGCCCCTCCTGTGTAGGGTTCGGTCCAATCCGGATATTACCGGAGTTAGGACAGGGGACCTGGACTGCAAAGTGTCGGCATATGCGGACGATTTGCTCTTCTCGCTCACCAATCCTATCGTTTCAGCGCCAAACCTTTTGCGGGAAATAGAGCAGTATGGTTACTGCTCTAATTTGAAGATCAATTTTCACAAGTCCGAAGCTCTGGGGGTGGAAGTACCGGCGTCTCTGTTGTCCCATCTGTCCTCGACATTGCCATTCCGCTGGACCACCTCGGCGATTACATATCTGGGCACCCAGATCTCCCCGGATTTGTCGCAGATTTATGAACTGAACTTTCCTCCTCTGCTGATTCAAATCCGTAAGCTCTTGGCCTCCTGGGCCACGGGCTTACATTCCTGGTTCGGACGCTGCAACCTACTTAAAATGACGATTCTTCCCAAGATTCTCTATCTCCTACAGGCTCTTCCTATCAAGATCCCGTCCTCTTTCTTTGCACAGGTCCGCACGATCTTCATCCGGTTTATATGGGCTAATGGGCGGCCCCGCCTATCTCGTAGTCATATGACTTTGCCTAAACAATTTGGAGGTCTGGCCCTCCCGGACGTGGAAAAATACCACCAGGCAGTACATCTTAGTCGCGTCTTGGATTGGCGACGGCACTTTACGGGCAAACTGTGGGTGCAGATAGAGTGGCAGCAGCTGGCTGCCCCCCTTGGTGGGGCACCATGGCTTACGGGGGACCTCCCCCGCTATATACGCTCCCACCCCACAGTGGGGGTGACGTTGGCCACTATACGCCTGCTTATGTCCAACCCTATGATCTCTACGCCATCTTCCCCGCTTTATCCCATCATCGGGAATCCGGCATTTGAGCCCGGAATCGTAGATCCGGTTCTTCGTGGATTGGAGGCGCGGGGTGTAACCCGGGCTTCTCACTTTCTACGGGGGGCCTGCTGGCCTTCGATGGAAGACTTGATGGCACAGGAGGGCCCCTTTCGCCTGGGGTTCTGGCGGGCAGTCCAACTCCATCATTTTTTGCACTCTTTGTCGGACCCTTCGCTTTTTGCGAGGGACCTTACGCCGTTCGAAGTCCTGTGCGTAGGGGAGGGTGGGCTGCCTAGCCCTCTTTCTAAATCCTACAGTTTGTTGATTACCCCGGCAGATGACTATGCGATACCCAGTCTGGGGGAAGTGGGAACGGGACCTCCAGCTGCAGTTGTCCTCGGCTCAACGACTAAAGATCTGTACCCTGGCTTTGAAAACCCCGACCTGTACGAAATTACAGGAATTGAATTATAAAATCCTTACCCGTTGGTACAGAGTCCCCTCTCTCCTACACAAATTCTTCCCGGACACGTCGGAGCTTTGCTGGCGCTGTGGGGAAAGTGTAGGGACCATGCTGCATATCTTCTGGTCGTGTCCTCGGATTGCACCCTTCTGGAAGGAGGTACGGGCGCTTCTGGGAGAACTCACGGAGCGAACCCTCCCCGACACCCCGGAGTTTTATCTTTTACACTTGTCCACCATGCCGATCTCCAAGAGTAAACAGTCAATTATCCCACACGTGCTCTGTGCTGCTAAAGCCTGCATTCCGATGCTTTGGAAGTCGACTAAAACCCCCACTATACAGGATTGCACGCGTAAATTAATGGAGATCAACCGGATGGAGGATCTCACACTCACGGCACAAAATAGAAGGGAACGATATGAGAAGACGTGGGGATTCTGGAACGCTTTCATCTTCACTGACAAGGGGAAGTCCCTACTGGGCACTTAGAGCTGAGGATTGAGCTGGCGCTTGATTGGCGGGTGACGCAGTCGGTGTCGGGCGCCCCACCTATCCCCCACCTCCCCTCTCCCCCCCCCCCTTTTTTTTTTTTTTTCTCCGCCTTCGGCCCTCTGTTTCCTTCACTCTTTCCCCTCCCTTGGAACTCCTGCTCTGCACTTCCTTATCTTGTATTTTCAACGTTCTATAAAAGGTTGGGTAGTGACAGTTTGGGAAGAGTTGTTGATACCCTGCTGATATCTTGTATCCCTCTCCGGGTGTCTTGAGCTACTGTAGTTCGGACGAGTCCCGAGGGGGGGGTGTTTCGCCCCCTCTTTTGGATGTGGAGACTTGTTTTCCAGTTCTCTCTTGCATTAATGTACTACCATTCTTGACTGTTTATTTTGTATGGAATATGCTTCCCCTATTTGACTGGGGTATTTTTCGATCACGGTTGTATTTATGTTTGTTTTTCCCACTGTACTGCCTTTCTCAATAAATAAAATATTTGGAAAAAAAAATACATGAGCTTCTTTTTTGGAAGATGCAAGCATTTTTGTTAGATTTAAATGCCTGTCTCCAAACACCTGCAAAAACGCCTTAAAAAAGCTAGAAAAACACCTGAAAAAAGCCCAAAAAAAGCTAAAAGAAACACCTGAAAAGGATACGCTCAGGTGTGAATGGAGCCTTATTGGGTTGATGGGTTAGAAGTTTTGTTCTGTCCCTTTTCATATCCAAGCATCCCCATTGGCCCATTACTATGATAGCCTCTCTGGCCCACAGTGACACCCAGGAGATAGAAAGTGACAGAACCAGGCCCCTGATGAATGGATCTAGGTAGTACACCTAGGACTTTGGTACAATGGGAGTGCTTACATTGAGGAAGAACATGATATTCAGGTGCCTGAAACTCCCTGCTGACCAAACTGGATTAGGTAATTATTTAACAAGTTTGATTTAATTACAGAAAAAGCACCCCTGCTATTTTCTTATATGATGGGAGCCCTGTGATCCTGGGCACATTCTCTAAATAAACTAAAAACATAAAAAATTGCACTAGGTGCTAAGATTCCATACTATTGTCAGAACTATGATGAAGAAATAAATACATTCTCATCATTTCATATAGATGTTTCAAACTGTAGGAGTCGCAGAGACAAAAGTTAGATTCAGGACACGTCACATACGTTTTTCAACTAGAGAATCCTGTGTTTGTATTACTCTGTTGGAGGACTGTAAACAGGCTGTTTGCAGAACTGGGAATATAAAAGCCAAGGATAACTATATTCTATGGTGGTCGCTAAATAGAATGTATTTGAAGAGCCTTAGACCAGTGATAAAAATCTGAAACACAGCAAACTCAACTGCTTTTTTCCAAGGTGAATATACACCATCTTCAAACAACGTCTAACGAGAAAGCCTTGGGGGGATGCTTACCAAGTTGGACAACTACTAGGAAACAAACCAAGGCTAGTCAAGACCTGAATTACCACCTAAAATTCCTCATCGCTGAAATAGGAATACAGCACAGACATCATTTAAATTATCTAGAAATATTGACATAAGTATTGATGTACAACCTCCATGGTCCATAATATGCCGAAAGGGAACTATGGAATTTTTGTTTATGTATTAATGGTAATTTTGCTACTAAGAACTGCACCATCTTCACATATATCTAAAAGTGTATAATTATAAGACTATAACCGCATGTATTATATACCATGAAATAGATTCAAGTCATGATTTAATTGCCTGCTGGCATGATAATAATCTCGTTATGTCTTATGTATTATTCTGTTTAGAAATATCCTATATGTAGAAATTGTTTAAACATACAAATGATTGTGTTTAGAAATATATACCATATAGTGTTTCTACTTTACCTAGATGTAAAATTAATCATAACATATATATATAGGTAAAACATCTCTTCATATTCAATATAATAATGTTTAAAATATTGCTGCATTAGAAATGTATACTCATCTGATGGCATTACCAGATCCCCTAAACATTACAGATTAGAGATCGACCGATTATCGCCATCACCGTTATATTGGGGGCCGATATGCACTTTCCCTGATGTATCGGAATCGGCCTTTGGATTTACCGATATTGCAGATATTGTCGTGACGTCATTGCGTATGTTGCACCACGTGCCTCCACGCACTGGGCAGCTTCTGCGGCCTTCTTAGGCAGCCTCCCTCAGCTTCGTTACAGTGTGTTTTACCCGCCGCAGCCACACTGGAGTCTGCAACTCTGCATGCTGTGCACAGTCGGTTGGGAGAGTGAGTGATCTAGTTCAACTTCTTAGCAAAATCACAGTACACTGACCAGTGACAGACACAGTGCACATTGTGTAACACAGCCACCGTAGCCACCCACAGCTGCCTGGTGCCAGCCAGCCACCCAGTCCCATACACCCACAGGCCTACGAGCCAGCCACAGGCCCTGCCTGACTGTACCAGCTAGCCAGCCACAGGCCCTGGGCCTGTACCTGGCAGCCACCCACCACACAGGGTGCCAGCCAGCCAGCAAAAGGTGCCAACCAGCCACCAAAGGGTGCCAGTCAGCCACCCACCACAGGGTGCCAGCCACCCACCCACCACAGGGTGCCAGCCAGCCACCAAAGGGTGCCACACCACCCACCAAGGGGTGCCAGCCAGCCACCAAAGGGTGCCAGCCAGCCACCCACCCACCAAAGGGTGCCAGCCAGTCACCCACCACAGGGTGCCAGCCAGCCACCCACCACAGGAAGCCAGCCAGCCACCCTACCACCACAGGGTGCCAGCCAGCCAGCCACCCACCACAGGGTGCGAGCCAGCCCGCCACTACAGGGTGCCACCCAGCCACCCACCACAGGGTGTCAGCCAGCAAGCCAGGCTCCCACCAAAGGGTGCCAGCCAGCCACCCACCCACGGGGTGCCAGCCAGCCACCCACCCACCCACCACAGGGTGCCAGCCACCCACCCACCACAGGGTGCCAGCCACCTACTACAGGGTGGCAGCCACCCACCAAAGGGTGCCAGCCAGCTACCCACCACAGGATGCCAGCCAGTCACCAAAGGGTGCCAGCCAGCCACCCACTACAGGGTGTCAGCCAGCCACCCACTCATCACCACAGGGTGCCAGCCAGCCAATTCGTTTAAGCCTATATTAGTGTCTTTTCAAGTTTCAATGGAGATGGATGGAGATAGAAGTGTAGTCTGGGACTATTTCTCTTCTCCATCTCCAGGAAAATCAGCAGCACTGTTCAACACTTGCAAAAACAATGTAAGCATGGGATCAATAACTGCAAAAAACAAAAATACGTCTAATCTTTGGGCCCATCTAGGAGTTCATCATGTTGAATTGTATAA
Organism: Pelophylax lessonae; assembly: GCF_965119305.1. NCBI lineage: Eukaryota > Metazoa > Chordata > Amphibia > Anura > Ranidae > Pelophylax > Pelophylax lessonae. The sequence continues at coordinate 110,225,670 of NC_138773.1, read as the reverse complement.
TACAGCACAGAAAAAAACAAAACAAAAACAAAACACAAGAACACAAGGTGAAACATCACTATCCCAGGTAACAATGACAGATATGTTTCAGAAAAAAAACAGGTGGTTAAATCTGATGGAAGATCCCAAATGCTGGACAGAGTAATCACAAAGATGATGGACACGGATAGCCAGCCATTTACAATGGTGTCTGACTCTGGATTTAAGCGGTTGCTGTCCATGCTTGTGCCAAGGTACACACTGAAGAGTGACAAATTTTATCGAACTGAAATGCTGCAAAAGATTCACCATAAGGTAGTTGGAAAAGTAAAGACTATGCTGCAACCAGAGAATGCTGGTAACTCACTCTCATTCCAAACTGGCTGCTGTTCAGGACAAACAGAATCACAAATGAGTCTTACATGCCACTTCATTGACAGTGGGTGGACAAGAAGGCATTTGGTGTTAAATACAAAAGTGATGCAAGGATCCCACACTGGGGAGTACATTAGAGAAATGTTTCTAGGCATGCTAGAAGAATGGGGAATCACCAATGACTGAGTAATGCTTGTGCTGTGAGACAGCAACATGGTTAAAGGTATGAGACTTGCTGAAGTGTCAGACCTTAGTTGCATAGCACACACCCTCCAACTAAATGGTAAATGATGGTCTGTCAAACCAGAAAGCATTGCTTGACATTATTAGCATGCTGAAGAAGTGTGCAGGCCATTTCCACCATTCTATTCTTGCCAAGCAGCGACTGAGGTGCATTCATGAAGACCTTGGCCTACCCAAAAATAACTTGTTACAGGCTGTTCCAGCACGATGGAACTCAATGCTGCACATGTTACAAAGGGTGCTGGAGCAGAAGCGAGCGCTCACTATATATTCTGGTGAATATGGACTTGGAGGACATTTTTGTCCTACTGGTGATCAGTGGGACATAGTAGCCAACATTATTGAGATGCTCCTACCCATTGAGGAAGTGACACTAGAGGTGAGTCATTATGACTCATCTGTGTCCTCTGTCATCCCATATGTGAGAGTGCTGAAGATGCTTCCTCAACAGAATGAAGGACCCAACACACGTGGCATTAAAGCATGTAGGCAGGCCATGAAGGACAGCCTCGCCAAACGGTTTGAGAAGCATGAGAAGAATAAAAATGTTGTGCTTGCATGTCTTTTGGATCCTCGATGCAAGAACCATCCTTTCTCTTCTGATGATGTATTGGCCAAGGCAAAACAATGGCTGACAGAAGAGATTCAAGTTCAACAGAAGGTGCAGGAGGTTACACCTGACAAAAAGAAAAGTCAAGAAGAGAAGTTTTCTGATGTGGAAGAGCAAGATGCAGGAGAAAAATGTCCAAAAAGTCAATGTACAGAAGAGAAAATTCACTGTGGTCAAATAGATCCCATGTTCAGCGTTTTATTGAGGCCTCATGCGGAAGATTCATCAGAATCTGCAATAATGAGCCTGGATGATGAACTTCATCTCTATTTGAAGGAACCAGTAATTGACAGAAGAAGTGATCCTCTTCAATGGTTGAAAGAAAATGAGGCACACTACAAAAGACTTGCTTCTCATGCTAGAAGATACCTTTCCGCTCCTCCTTCCTCGTTACCAAGTGAGTGTGTTTTTATTGAAGTGGCAGCAATTTATGAAAAGAAAAGAAGCCGTTTAACTGATGAACATGCTGACATGTTATGCTTTCTGCACTATAATACTGCGCTGCAGTCAGTGCAAAACTGCTAGAAAAAAAATAGACAGTGGATTGGAGTCAGTGGACTACTGCTGCAGTAGTGCGCCACTCACTGCTGCAAAAATGTTAAATCACTACTGCAGTAGTGCAGTAGTGATTTAAAATTATTGCAGTGAGTGAGTACCCTACTGCAGTGGTAGTCCACTGACTCCAGTCCAATCCACTGTGTAGCTGTTGTGTTGCCTAACTTTTTTCTAGCAGTTTTGCACTGACTGCAGTAGTTGCAGTGAGTGCCCTACTGCAGAGGTAGTCCACTGACTCCAGTCAAATCCACTGTATAGCTGTTGTGTTGCCTAGCTTTTTTCTACCAGTTTTTTCACTGACTGCAGTATTTGCAGTGAGTGCCCTAATATCGGTATCAGTATCGGCAACGAAAAAACGATATCGGTCGATCAATATTACAGATATAACAGCATATTAGTAATATCATATAGCCACGCTTGTACTATGAGAAAATGGACAGTTTTTATAACAGGTCATTTATAAATATAATTCAGAACAAATATATCTGCCCTAGTTTGACACTTGGTGGTTAACCACTTCCCGCCCGCCCTATTGCAAAATGACGGCGGGAATGTGGTTGAGTTATCCTGACCGGACGTCATATGACGGCGGCCAGGATAACAAGCTGCTGCGCGCTCCTGAGAGCGCGCACCGCAGCGATCGGGCATGTAATGTGTCCCTCGGACACAGCGCATACCCGATCAGGGTAAACAGCCAATAAAATTGGCTGTTTACCACGTGATCGGCTGTGTCCAATCACAGCCGGTCACAATAACATTGCAGGAGCCGGCGGTTAGGATGACAGGCTGCTGCGCGCTCCCGAGAGCGCGCACCGCAGCGATCGGGCATGTAATGTGTCCCTCGGACACAGCGCATACCCGATCAGGGTAAACAGCCAATAAAATTGGCTGTTTACCACGTGATCGGCTGTGTCCAATCACAGCCGGTCACAACAATAACAATGGAAAGCTGATAGTACTGATCTAAGCTGTTCTCCTCACACACACCGATCGTGTGAGGAGAATAGCAGAGATCAGTGATCAGTGAGTACATTTACTGTGTAATTGTAGTAAAAAGTGCACTACACAGCCCCCCCCCCCCAATAAAGAGGACCTGTCACCAGTGTCACTCACAGCCCATCTGGATCTGTCAGAACATCTGGATCTGTGGATCTGTCATCATATCTGGAACATCTAAAAACCCGCCAGTACCCATCAGTACCACCAGTACCCGCCAGTACCCACCAGTACCCACCAGTACCCACCAGTACCCGCCAGTACCCGCCAGTACACCGCCAGTACCGCCAATACCGCCAGTACCCACCAGTACCGCCAATACCGCCAATACCGTCAATACCCACCAGTACCGCCAATACCCACCAGTACCGCCAATACCCACCAGTACTGTCAGTACCGCCAGGACCCATCAGTACCAATCAGTACCGCCAGTACCAATCAGTACCGCCAGTACCAATCAGTACCGCCAGTATGGCCAAAAGGTTTTTCACAGCACAGGAGGCATTTGAAATGATAGCCGAGTCAGGTGATGAGAGCGCCGGGGAGCTCGCATCATCCGATACTGGTTCGGAATATGAGCCAGTGGAGGATAGTGGATCGGACCTTGAATCCGAGGAGGAAACAGTCCGTCCTCCTAAAAGGATAAGGAGAGTAAGCCCAGAACACTTTCCGTCATCTAGCAGCACCAACACCGCCGCAGCTAGACCCCAAGAAGAGGAGCCCAGTACCAGCACTGGAATAACTAGTGCAACCCGAAGAAGCCGGGCCCAAACCCACCTTCCCGATGCCCTGGCAAACCCCGTATGGTTGCCTGCCAGCTCAGGAACAGCGATAATCCCCCCTTTCACCGCACAGCCAGGTGTGCAGCCCAACACTTCAAATTTTTCGCTATTGGATTATTTTTATTTGTTTTTTCCCCAAGACTTGCTGGAGTACATTGTGGACCAAACCAACATTTACGCAGGTCAATTTATTGCCTCCAACCCCGATTCTTCCTATGCCCGCCCGTTCAATTGGCGCCGTCTTACAGTGGACGAATTCAAAATATTTTTGGGACTTACACTCAACATGGGGCTTTCTAAGAAGAATGAAGTCCATGCCTATTGGTCCAGCCACCCCATCCACCACATGCCTCTTTTTTCCGCTGTCATGTCCAGATCAAGGTATGACATGATCATGCGCTTCCTCCATTTTAGTGACAATTCACAGTGCCCTCCCCGAGATCATCCCAACCACGACAAATTATATAAATTGCGCCCCCTAATAAATTATTTTTTACAAAAATTTGCTGAAGTGTATGTCCCAGACAAAAACATCTGTGTGGATGAATCCCTGATCCATTATACTGGCCGGCTGCACTTCAAGCAATATATCCCAAATAAGAGAGCCAGGTATGGGGTGAAGATGAACAAATTATGCGAGAGAGCCACTGGGTATGTCTACGCCTTTCGTGTCTATGAAGGCAAAGACTCCCAGCTCCAGCCCCCCGAATGCCCAACAGACATCGGAACCAGTGGGAAAATTGTCTGGGACCTGGCATACCCCCTGTTCAAAAAAGGGTACCATCTTTATGTGGATAATTATTACACCAGTCTTCCCCTTTTTCGCCACCTATACCTGGAAAAAACCCTGGCCTGTGGTACTAGCAGAAAAAATCGGAAGGGATTCCCACAACCTCTGGTCCAAAAAAACCTTCAACCGGGGGAAACCGCATTTATGAGGAATGAGGAAGTGTTGGCCATGAAGTGGAGGGACAAGAAAGATGTCTACATCTTGTCCACCATCCACAATGACACCGTGGTGGAGATTCCCCGAAGACGTGGCCCCATTACAAAGCCTGAATGCGTCCACGAATACAATTTGTTCATGGGGGGGGTGGATTTAAATGACCAGATGCTGCAGCCCTATTTATCAACCAGAAGGTCCCGTTACTGGTACAAAAAAGTTGCATTTTACCTATTTCATTTGGCCATGTACAATTCCTTTGTCTGCCATCAAAAAACACCCGGAAACCCACACCTCCACTACCTCAAGTACATTGAAGAAATCATCACTGCCCTAATATACCAACGAGGACCGGCCCCAGCAAGCATTCGCTCAGATAGTGTGAGTAGACTTCACGAGCAACATTTTCCCTATAGTATTCCCCCCACAGAATCAGGAAGAAGGCGCCAAAAGAGATGTCGTGTGTGCAGCAGTAATGGAATTCGAAGAGACACAAGTTATCATTGTCCCGATTGTCCCTCCCAACCTGGCCTATGCATTGGAGATTGTTTCAAAATCTACCATACAGCCATAAGATTTTAGATCCCCTTAATTTTAAGACTGCCATTTCCCTTTTTGAAATACCCTTCCAGATCACCATGCTACCATGTTTCTACGTTACCAGACCCTGGCCTGTTTACCGACGATGAATTTGCCTGCCGCTTTGAAAACCAAGTTTCTGAAATCCATGTGTACCGACCTCAGCCTGTTTACCAACGATGCCTTTGCCTGCCGATTTAAACCAAATTTCTGACTTCCAAGTGTACCGACCCGGCCTGCTAATCAACCACGCTTTTTGCCTGCCACTTGGACTGATCTTTTGCCCTTCTACTTCAGTAGACAGGGGTCTCACATATATGTGAGGGGCTTCAGAAGAGAGTTAGGAGTATGGAAAAACCGTTTTTGGTTTTCTGTGTTCCCATAACAGGGTCTGGAGTCCGGAGGCTTCAAAGCGATTTGGGTGGGAGAAGCCTCTACCCCTGTCCCCATTCTTTCCTGACAGAGGCCTAAGCGTGATGTTCCTTCCTGCTGCCTGGATCAATATTTTGTGGGGTTGAACATAACGCTGCATATAATGACCCAGGACTTTATAGACCACATCTCTGCCTGCTACCTGGACCAATGCTTGGCTGTGCTGACACTATCCCTGCTTGCTGCCTGTAATGACTATGGACAGTATCCCTGCTTGCTGCCTGTAATGACTATGCACAGTACTCCTGCCTGCTGCCTGTAATGACTATGGACAGTATTTCTGCCTGCTGCCTGTCCGATTGCTTTTGCTGTCACGGACCACATCCCTGCCTTCTACCTGGATGCTCTCCTCTGTGGACCACTACTACAACCACAGGTAATCATTTATTTACCCTTTGCTCAGCAGAATATATTTTGGGGTGTAATTGGTATGTACATGCTATGTGTTAGAAATATGAAGGGCCTTCAAAAATGTAATAGGTTGTCAGGAAATTAGATGTAAAATGCATGCTCCTAGAACGTCTGAAGGTGTCTACTTGGATGTTGGGTCTCGGTTTATGGCCAGGCGGTGTAAAAGTCCCACACATATGGTATCGCCATACTCAGGAAGAGTGGCAGAATGTATTTTGGGGTGTCATTTTTGCTATGTACATGCTATGTGCTAGAAATATCCTATAAATTGACAACTTTGTGTAAAAAAAATAAGTTTTCTTTTTTTTTCCCACATTTTCCAAAAACTTGTGGAAAAAAATGACATGTTCAAAAGACTCACAATGCCTCATAGAATATACGTTGGAGTGTTTTCTTTCCAAAATGGGGTCATTTTGTGGGCAATTTCATTGTCTTGGTGCTCCAGGGCCTTCAAAAGTGTGATAGGTAGTCAGAACATTATGTGTGTAATTTATGCTCCTAGAATGCCTGGCGGTGCTACTTGGATGTTGAGTTTCGTTATGTGGCCAGGCTGTGTAAAAGTCTCACATATGTGGTATCGCCATACTCAGGAGGAGTGGCAGAATGTATTTTGAGGTGTCATTTTTGCTATGTACATGCTATGTGTTGGAAATATCTTATAATTGGACAACTTTGTGTAAAAAAAATGCGTTTTCATTTTTTTTCCACATTTTCCGAAAGATTCTGGAAAAAAATTACATGTTCAAAAGACTCATTATGCCTCATAGATTATACGTTGGGGTGTTTGCTTTCCAAAATGGGGTCATTTAGTGGTCTTTTTCAATGTGCTGGTGCTCCAGGGCCTTCAAAAGTGTAATAGGTGGTTGAGAAATGAAAAGTGTATTTTATGCTCCGAGAACGCCTGGAGGTGCTACTTCAATGTTGGACTTCTGTATGTGGCCTGACTGTAAAAAAGTCTCACACATGTGGTATCGCCATACTCAGGAGGAGTGGCAGAATGTATTTTGAGGTGTCATTTTTGCTATGTACATGCTATGTATTGGAAATATCTTATAAATGGACAACTTTGTGAAAAAAAAATGCATTTTCATTTTTTTTCCACATTTTCCGAAAGATTCTGGAAAAAAATGACATGTTCAAAAGACTCATTATGCCTCATAGATTATACGTTGGGGTGTTTGCTTTCCAAAATGGGGTCATTTAGTGGGCTTTTTCAATGTGCTGGTGCTCCAGGGCCTTCAAAAGTGTAATAGGTGGTTGAGAAATGAAAAGTGTATTTTATGCTCCGAGAACGCCTGGAGGTGCTACTTCAATGTTGGACTTCTGTATGTGGCCTGGCTGTAAAAAAGTCTCACACATGTGGTATCGCCATACTCAGGAGGAGTGGCAGAATGTATTTTGAGGTGTCATTTTTGCTATGTACATGCTATGTGTTGGAAATATCTTATAAATGGACAACTTTGTGTAAAAAAAATGCGTTTTCATTTTTTTTCCACATTTTCCGAAAGATTCTGGAAAAAAATGACATGTTCAAAAGACTCATTATGCCTCATAGATTATACGTTGGGGTGTTTGCTTTCCAAAATGGGGTCATTTAGTGGGCTTTTTCAATGTGCTGGTGCTCCAGGGCCTTCAAAAGTGTAATAGGTGGTTGAGAAATGAAAAGTGTATTTTATGCTCCGAGAACGCCTGGAGGTGCTACTTCAATGTTGGACCTCTGTATGTGGCCTGGCTGTAAAAAAGTCTCACACATGTGGTATCGCCATACTCAGGAGGAGTGGCACAATGTATTTTGAGGTGTCATTTTTGCTATGTACATGCTATGTGTTAAAAATATCCTATAAATTGACAACTTTGTGTAAAAAAAATAGGTTTTCATTTTTTTCCCACGTTTTCCAAAAACTGGTGGAAAAAAATGACATGTTCAAAAGACTCACAATGCCTCATAGAATATAAGTTGGAGTGTTTTCTTTCCAAAATGGGGTCATTTTGTGGACTTTTCCATTGTCCTGGCCAGTCAGGGCCTTCAAAAGTGTGATATGTAGTCAGAAAGTTATAAGTGTATTTATGCTCCTAGAACGCTTGAAGGAGCTCCCTGGACGTTGGGTCTCTGTATGTGGCCAGGCTGTGTAAAAGTCTCACACATGTGGTATTGCCATACTCAGGAGGAGTGGCAGAATGTATTTTGGGGTGTCATTTTTGCTGTGTACATGCTAGGTATTAGAAATAGTTTATAAATTGACAACTTTGTGGGAAAAAAAAGAAAAAACAATTTTCTTCTTCATTTTCCCAAGAATTGTGGGAAAAAATTAAAACTTAAAAAAACTCACCATGCCTCTTACTAAATACGTTGGACTGTCTACTTTCCAAAAAGGGGTCATTTGGGGGGTATTTGTACTGTTCTGACATTTTAGGGCCTCAAGAAAGGAGATAGGCCGTTAGTACATCAGGTGTGATCAATTTTCAGGAATTGGTACCATAGCTTCTAGACTCAATAACTTTCACACAGACTAAATAATATACACTAATATGGGTTATTTTTACTAGAGATAAGTAGCAGTATACATTTTGGCCAAAATGTATGAAGAAAAATAAATTTTTTGCAAAATTTTTTAATGGAAACTAAAAAAAAGTGTTTTTTTTGCAAAATTTTTGCTCTTTTTCTGCTTATATCACAAAAATTAAAAAACCCAGTTGTAATCAAATACCACCAAAAGAAAGCTCTATTTGTGTGAAAAAAATGATAAAAATTTTGTTTGGTTACAGTGTAGCATGACTGAGCAATTGTCATTCAAAGTGTGAGAGCGCTGAAAGCTGAAAATTGGTCTGGGCGGGAAGGTGTTTAACTGCCCTGTATTAAAGTGGTTAAAAGAGGCAATTCATAAACATATAATTAATTAATATTTATCTGCATCAACCAATGGAAAGAAGTTCCACCTTCTGGGTTAGGCTTATTAAAGTTTTTGGAGCTTATTGTCCAGAATAGTCTATAGGACGAAAATCCATACACTTCAGACACACTTAAAGTCATTCACTTTACACACACTTCCCTTAACACTTCACTTCATCCATCACACTGCATACACACTTCATACCCTCATCATTACCCCCCAGAATCTGACACTTTAAGGACGCAAGACACAGCTCCTCCTTAACAAGATGCCATTTTGGGAAAGGCAGCCATCTTAGGCACTCTGGTAAAGGCCATTGTAATGAGCAGCCATTTTGGAAGGGTAATTACATATTATGTTACATTGATGTTTCCTGATTCATTGATTATTTAAAAGATACCTATTATCGATTCTTGCAATATTTAGATTATTCTTTCCCTGATGAAATAACCATTTTAGATTTTTATTATAAAAGAGGGTGGGTGCACTGTTCAGGTGTGAAAACTAAAGGCCCATACTTAATAATAGAGGTGCACTCTATGAAGACGTCCCTAACTGTCTCATAGGAAAGGCTACAGGATTTAAAAGGCACTTCTTTGTTTGAATTCAGGTGAGCGTGCATTGCAGCCATACACCTGGGTGGAAGAGCACACATTTTTTAACCAATTATTAATTTGGAAGCACTGCATGCACTTATTGATGTATATATTTTTTCACGGGCACTTATGCACATCTTAAAGCACAATTTTTTAACATACATGTGCTGAATATTTGCTGGTGATTTATAAATGATTATAATAGACTTTTTGTGACCATATTACACTATATTGTTTTTTTCTTTTTTATATGTCTGAGGATATGAGTTTGAGAGGAATAGTCACCGTTGAAAGATTAGAAATATTTCTTCTTTTTTTCACAAACACTGACTTTAAGTTCCAAGGTGAGAGCACCATTGAAGAGAATTTAATTTAATATATTATATTATTATATTATTTATTTTTCATTTCTTATATATTTATAGTTTACTATTTGTGGACTTCTTACGACTTTTTGAGCACTTATTTGTTGATTCACATTTTTTTCTTTGAAAAATACTCCACAAATGTATTGGTGAATGGAAAAACAATTTGTCTTCTGCAGAGTTTTCATTGTTGATTTATACTGTTTATTTATTGGTGAATCTCTAACGGTATTGTGATTACAGTTATATATTGTGAAGAGTGTTGAATACTTGCTTATAACATATTTTGAAGGTGGTCATCATCATATGTTTGGCAATTTTACATTTTTATAGTCTTATTTATTATTAAATATGGGCTTTTCGTTTTCACACCTGAACAGCGCACCCACCCTCTTTTATAATATATTTAGTTTACAACTTACAAGCCTTTAAGTACTTGTTTTGGTGAGTGCTGTCATTCACCCTGTGGGTGTAGTAGTTATCACCATAGCAGAGCACCTTTCCTTTACTTTTTTTCATTTTAGATTTTTCTTTAACTTTATTTTTGTTTTTCCAATTTTTATCATCTTTTGTGTGGCGCTATTATAGCGTACCATTTGTTTTATTTTAAATAACTTAACTCTTACTCTTCCTGCAAGAGGGTAACTGTTAGGTCTGCGTAAATCACGGACTCTTGTCTGGTAGTTATATTTATACTTGGTTATTTTGTCCATGGGGAGAAATTCATTATTTTGTTTTCATTGTATAGCAAAACCTATTAGCGAGTATTGCAAAATATATTCGGTTAGCAAAACTACTCATTATAACTATAGTTTAGGCAATTCCTGACATCAAACGCACAACACTATGTCTGACACAAATCAGTAAACACAGGAACAAGAGCTGCGCTCTCAAATACCTTGACACCTTGGTACAAAATAAATAAATGAAACTCCTCTTACAGTGGTGATCGAAAGTTTGGGCACCCGAGATAAAAATTTGTATTAATGAGCATAAAGAAGCCAAGGAAAGATGAAAAAATCTCCAAAAGGCATCAAATTACAGATTAGACATTCTTATAATATGTCAACAAAAGTTAGATTTTATTTCCATCATTTACACTTTCAAATTTACAGAAAACAAAAAAAATGGCATCTGCAAAAGTTTGGGCACCCTGCAGAGTTAATATCTTGTATTGCCCCCTTTGGCGAGTATCACAGCTTGTAAACGCTTTTTGTAGCCAGCCGAGAGTCTTTCAATTCGTGTTTGAGGTATCTTTGCCCATTCTTCCTTACAAAAGTCTTCCAGTTCTTTGAGATTTCTGGGCTGTCTGTCACGCACTGCTCTTTTAAGGTCTATCCATAGATTTTCAATTATGTTGAGGTCAGGAGATTGTGAAGGCCATGGCAAAACCTTCAGTTTACGCCTCTTGATGTAATCCCCTATGGATTTCAAGGTGTGTTTAGGATCAGTATCCATTTGTAGAAGCCATCCTCTCTTTAACTTCAGCTTTTTCACAGATGACATCACGTTACCATCCAAAATTTGCTGAAATTTTATTGAATTCATTTTTCCTTCTACTCGTGAGATGTTCCCTGTGCCACTGGCTGCAATACAACCCCAAAGCATGATTGATCCACCCCCATGCTTAACAGTTGGACAGAGGTTCTTTTCATTAAATTCTGTGCCCCTTCTTCTCCGTACCTTTGCTCATTCCGGCCAGTTCAATTTAAACCTCATCGGTCCACAGAACTTCTCTCCAAAAATGCATCAGGCTTGTCTATATGTTCATTTGCAAAGTTCAAACGCTGATTTTTGTGGTGAGGACGTAAAAGAGGTTTTCTTCTGATGACTCTTCCATGAAGACCATATTTGTACAAGTATCTCTTTATAGTGGAATAGTGTACCACAACTCCAGTGTCTGCCAGATCTTTCTGGAGGAATCGTGCAGTCAAACGTCGGTTTTGAATTGTTTGAATCCTGCGAGCTGTTCTGTCTGATATTTTTCTTAGTCTTCCAGATCTTGCTTTAACTTCCACTGTTCCTGATGACTGCCATTTCTTAACCACTTTACCACCGGAGGATTTTGCTGTCTTCCGTCCAGGCCACTTTTTGCGATTCGGCGCTGTGCGACTTTAACTGACATTTGCGCGGTCGTGCGACGCCGTACCCAAACGAAATTTACGTCCTTTTTTTCCCACAAACAGAGCTTTCTTTTGGTGGTATTTGATCACCTGTGCGATTTTTACTTTTTGCGCTATAAACAAAAAAATAGCGTTTATTTTGAAAAAATAACAATATTTTTCACATTTTTTTATATGAAATTCCCCCCCAAAAAAATGTAAAAATCAAATTTTTTTAAAATTTTTGGCCAATTTGTTTTATGCTACCTATGTTTAGTAAAAAAAATCGCAATAAGCGTATTTTGATTGGTTTGCGCAAAAGTTATTGCGTTTACTAACTAAGGGAAAGATTTCTGTCATTTTTGGTGTTTTTTTTTTTAACGCGTAATGGCGGTGATCTGCGATTTTTTTTGCGGGACTGCGACATTGCGGCGGACAAATCGGACCCTTGACTGACATTTTTGACACTTTTGGGGGTACCAGTGACATTTCTACAGTAATCAGTGCTATATATATGCACTGTTACTGTAAAAATGACACTGGCAGGGAAGGGGTTAATTTTATTGGAGAGGGAGGGGTTAATGTATGCCTGGTGCTTACTGACGTGTGGGGGGGGAGGTGACTGTGTGACAGAAGGACAGATCGGATGTCCAGCTATGCTGAACACTCCGATCTGTCAGTCCCTGTCACTATGGAGATCCGCCCGCTGTGTTTACACACAGCGGGCGGATCTCCAGACTCGATCCCCGACGATCGGGGCAGAGCAGCGGCAATCGCCGCTGCTCCTCCGCTGGCCCGACTCCCGCTGTGAATGAACACAGCGGGAGCGAGCCTCCGGCGGCGCGCGAGCGCCGCCCACAAGGGGCGGAGTCCAGCGACGTAGGTCTACGTCGCTGGACGGGATCGCGGCACTTTGCCGCAGTAGCCTCAATGTAAGCGGGGCTAAAGTGGTTAATTACATTCCGAACAGAGGATATTGACATCTGAAAACGCTTTGCTATCTTCTTATAGCCTTCTCCAGCTTTGTGAGCGTCAACTATTTTCAGTTTCAGTTTTCTAGACAACTGCTTATAAGATCCCATGGTGCTTATTGTTGGGGCAAGGTCAGAGTCTGGGCATTTAAAACCTTTGAGATTGACATCATCTGGTCTTCCCAGATGATGATTGAGAACTATCCATGACACTGGCAGGTCTCAGCCTTGCAAAGGGGGCAGTGCATGCTATAAATTCTACAAACTTTTGCAGACGGCATTTTTTTGTTTTCTGTAATATTGAAAGTTTCAATGATGGAAATAAAATCAAACTTTTGTTGACATATTATAAGAATGTCTAATCTGTAATTTGATGCCTTTTGGAGATTTTTCCATCTTTCCTTGGCTTCTTTATGCACATTAATACAAATTTTTATCTGGGGTACCCAAACTTTCGATCACCACTGTAGGTGTGTTGCACTATTGCCTCCTCATAATAGTAATCTTTAGAAATTCAGTAACTCATAAGTCCATAAAAAGTGATAATAGTGCAAATGTCCATCTGTGAATTACAAATCTAATGGTGCATCAACTTTCAAATGCTTCCACCACTTGAGCTGTGAACACCTCCACCATCAATATGCGCTTACCAGGTTAACAGACCCTGCTGGTGGCTCCGAGAAAACTTTGCTGCGTTTTAGAAAACACCAACTCTTATCCAAAGAAGGACTGCTGTCAAGACGAGGCAAAGTCTTCTCTGTTTCCAGTATTCACCATATGTCACTCAGCAAAAGGGTAAGGAAGAGAGCCCCATAGTGTAGTAAAATTGGATCCGTTTATTAAATAATTAAAAATATACTCACTCATATTTCGCTCTATAGAATGTCTTTGGAGGGATGCCAGAGTTGTGGAGACATATCTGGTGCCATCTAATATAGACCATGGCAAAGGAACGAGCAGAGGGCGCTCATGGACAGTGATCAGATTACTTTGCATTTATATCATAATGTCTTAAGCATATTAGAAATAAAAACTGTATAAATTAAAATAGTAAATATAATTATTAGTCCTTCCAAGGTTTCTATATCACGCCAATACCAAATACCAGAAAATTATATACATACTTTATGTATAAAAAATATGATTATAAAAAATTATCCTGAAAATTGGTCATAAAAATATTTTTTTTCTACCCGAAATAGAGTTAGCACTATCTGGTGAACAAATACAGATCAATTCCACTCCTGAATACAATTCAGATATTAAATAAAAATAAAGTAAAAATAAAAGTAAAAATAAAAAAACAATATGTAATCCTATTTAGTCAAAGCCATCCTGTCATGGACTTGCAATAGTGTTTTGCAGCTTACCTGTTCCTTCATGTCTGTATTAGAGGTCAGACTTCACTTCTGGTTCCTTTTTATCACCTCTCCTTCCTGTTCCTGCCCCACCCCAGGTCATCACAGGAAGTCTATATTAACCAATGCACTGCAGGTCTGCTTTGCTGTTCAACAGTGTTTGTTTCCTGTTTCCTGTTTGCCGTGTGCTTGATCGACCTTTCTGTGTACCGACTTTGGCTTGTCTCTGACTATTCCTGTTTGCCTGTTACCCTGACCTTTGGCCTGTCCCTTGATTACCCTTGTCTGCTTGTTACCCCGACCTCGGCTTACCCATCACCATTCCGTGTGTCCTGAGTGGCTGCTTCCCTTCTCTCCCTACGGAGCGTGACCGGGGGGACCCCAGGGGCCGCGACCTGGGCCCAGCTGCAGCCAAGTCCATCCTCACCACAAGAGGCTCTGGTGAACACCTGCTGGGTCTTAGACTCCGCGCCCTGGGAATCTTGGGCTCACGTTCCGGTCCATCTGCAGCAGTCTGCTATCGGGTTCACTAACTTGCGCTGCACCCCTGCCTCCAACAGGGTGCAGTTGTCACCTGGCTACAGATGACCTGACACATCCATTACATCTAACCTCCCCCACATCTATATTCAGCTATTTACGATGAAACAATTGATATCTAGGTCTATATTCAGACCTTGTGGGTGCAGTTTATTAATAAATAAATCCATTTAGTTTCTTGTTAAGAAATCCTATTTACATTATTACTACTCCTCCAATGGAGTGTAATCTACTCTATTACTACAAATTTCAATAGTGAAGGAGCCCTGGAATGATGTGTTACAAAATGTCTTGACAAACTGTGATTGTGAAAAACCCTTCCTGATATTTGCAAGGTGTTCGGCTACCCTCATCTGCAGTGACCTCTTGGTCCTGCCAATATATTGCAGCCAACAAGGGCACTGTAGGAGATATACAACATTGGTTGTAGAACAATAGAATAACCAATGTTGTAAGTACATTAGGTAACCTCAGATTTAAAAATCTTAGTCCTGCTGATATTCTGTTTGCATCTTTAAAACACCTTATTTCTTTAAAACACTTTATTTCTTACAGGGAAAAAAAACACAATCATGGAACCAAATATTCGAATACATTCTGGTTGTTCAATTAAATTGGGTGCAATCTTAGTCTGCAATGTTGGAGCCTTTCTAAAAATACATTTAGGAGTTTAGGTTTATCTGGAAGTTGAGGCCCCCAAGGGCAATTCCTTAATTTAATTGTTCATAGTTGGAAGAGACACTTTGTCAAAGATTTATAGCAAAAGGATACTCTGCACAGCAGTGGCGCCACTAGGGTTGGTGTCACCTGGTGTGGTAAAAGATGGTGTCATGTTTTACCGCACTGCCACATTAGGGTGGTTCTCCCCCCTAGCCTGCCACAGTGCTCTGTCCTGCTGCTGTGGAGTGACAGCAGGAGCAGGACAGAGCAGTAGACACTGGGCAGGCTAGTGCATCGAGGTCTCTCCTGTCTAGCCTGTCCAGTGCCTGATGGGGGTCACACCATCAAGGTCGAATATCACTTCCTACTTGATGGTGTCAGTGATTTCCCAGGTAGCGCATACCAATATGGAAAATTGTTAGTCCCTAAAATAAAAAATTCCAATTACTGTAGATTCAAGTGAGCCTTTATAACTACTTTTGTGGAACTGTACAGAGTTGTTAATAGATAACTGATTAAGCATTGGAATATTCTTAAGAATGATAGGGTACTGGGACCTCCACTACCAGACAAAGCTAAAGACAAACCCCTAGGAGAACATTAAGCCTACATGTAAAAGGGCACACTAGTAGAATGTACTCCAACAAAAGTGAGTAGAAAAAAAGTATTGCTGCTAAATGACAGTTCCAATCTCTGGCCTGCTTCTGTATGTAAACAAAGTGTCCCTTATTCAGGCTGGCCAGGAAGAAAAGGGACAGCAAGCATGCCATCTGCTGCCCCTCCTGAACCATACCAGGCAACATGTCCTCAACATGGCCTCTCTGGCATAGCACCTTATTATTTTCTTGCACAAGTCATAAATATACAACTTTCTATATGTTAAAAAAAAAAACTTTACCCCCCCCCCACCTTTTTTTTTTTGTTGCATGTCAAAGGTTTTCATTCTTTTTTCCTACAAAAATAGTAAGTCTTGAACAGAAAGCTCTACGTGGTCTTCAGTGTTCTACAATGTCTACAGCAAGAGTAAACTGCTGGGGAATAAAACCAGAGCTGGATTGTGACCAAGGAAGGCCATAGGCAGGCCCAGATCACCCACAGGCTCAGTGGTGCCCAAGGGCTGATTTTCTAGGCAATTTCCTTTGGTTAGGCATCCAATCACTTCTACTGTGTTAAAAGGCACCCCAGTATGTCCATCAGCACAGGCAATTTCATGGTGAGATTGGCTGAACTCTGCAGTGCTTAGTTCTGATGATTTTAAGGTTCACAGGCTCAATATCCCACTAGCACCTAGGTAGGCTACATATTGTAGACTTGCTGTGCCTGGTCTGTATATGTTGAAGATAGCGACGGTATTAATAAACTGTGATATTACCAACGCCCCGTAGCAGTGCTTTAATAATCCCCAGCAGCTGTTCTAAATGTGCTGACCCCTAAGTGCACACAAATTTAGTGAATCAAGAGTAATTATTATGAACAGTGTTAAATCTATAACAAATACAATTGTGATATAAATTATACATACCAAAACCAGAAGCAACTTGGCTGCTTGTTTCCAACAAAATGTTATGTTTCATCACTGATTCAATATTTACCATCTTTCCTAATCCTATTTTTTGCAAGTCCTTACTGTATGACTAAATATACAAACACTCGTCTATCAAATATCACTGGTTGAAAAGTTTATATTGGGAGTATTATGCAGAACTGTTTCAATAATATAAATGACATTGTTTGCCCATCAGAGGGTAGCTCTGAATCCTAATTACATGCTATAAGAGCATGTAATTATAACCCATTTTTAATGCCTAGAGATGTCACTTAACATGCTCTGAATACAGCTCATAATTAATTTACCTTATTCAGCAAACTGCACTTATTACTAAACTGCTCTAGATTTCAACATAATCACTTTTAATAGCCAATAAAAGCATAGACCACGCTCAATACTACAAGATATTAAATGGGACCAAATCCGAAACATTGAATACCAAGGAAATATGGGAGTGCTTTAGGAACATATTAAATAAAGAATGCAATCAGGACAGCTAAAATAGACCATGAAAGGCACATAGCAGAGGAGAGCAAAAAAAAAAACAAGACATTTTTTAAATATATCAACAGTAAAAATGACAAGGAGAAGGCAACTGTGCTCAATGCCTTCTTCTCTTCAGTTTTTACACAGGTAAAGAAGGGGTATAACAACAACTGTATTGTCAGTAACAAGTCACAGGATGTTACCTTTTGGCTAACTGAAGCCGATGTCCAGAAAAGACTAGGAAAGCTTAACACAAGTATATCACCAGGATTTGATGGCTTACACCAGAGAGTCCTCAAATAACTCAGTCAGGTTATAGCCAGACTGCTATTCCTAATTTTTATGGACAGTGTAATATATGATAGGAATAGTACCACCTGATTAGCAAAGGGCCAATGTGGTACCAGCATTCAAAAAGGGGGCTAAAACATTTATTGGGAACAACAGGCCTGTCAGTCTAACATCTATAGTATGTAAACTATTGGAGGGAATGATAAGGGACAATAACCAAGAATTTGCTGATGAAAACAGTATCATTAGTAGTGATCGGCATGGGTTTATGAAAGGTCATTCTTGCCCAACCAATCTTTTGACATTCTACGAAGAAGTGAGCTGTCATCTAGATAAAGGAAGACCGAGGATGAAGTGTATCTGGATTTTGCAAAAGCATTTGATACAGTCCCCCATAGATGCTTAATTCACAAACTGAGATCTGTAGGCATGGACCACAGGATTTGTACATGGATAGAAAACTGGTTACAGGGGCGTGTCCAAAAGGTGTTGATAAATAGTCAGCACTCAGAATGGTCTAGGGTACCCCAAGGATCTGTCCTGGGGCCAATTCTATTTATTTATTCATAAATAATATGGAGGTTGGTATAAATAGCTCAGTGTTTTCAAAGCTAAGTAGGGAAATAACTTCACAGCAAGATATAGAAAGGGGACCCTAATAAAATAATGGGCTGGTCTACTACATGGCAAATGAGGTTTAATGTTGAAAAATGTAAAGTAATGCACTTTGGTGCTAAAATGTTAATGCAAGTTACTCGCTAGAGGGAAAACCTCTGGGGGAATCCAGGATAGAGAAAGATCTGGGGGTTCTAGTAGATCAGAGTCTAAGCAATGGCATGCAATGCCAAGCTGCAGCGAGCAAAGCTAGCAGAATATTGGCATGCATAAAAAAGGAAATTTACTCCAGAGATAAAATGATAATCCTGCCACTTTATAAAACCCTGGTTCTGCCACATCTGGAGTATTCTGCCCAATTTTGGTCACCAATCCTCAGGAGGGAGAACTGGAGAGAGTTCAGAGAAGGGCAACAAAGTTAACAAAGGGACCAGAGGACCTCAGTTACGAGGAACGACTACAAGCACTAAACTTATTCTCTCTGTAGAAGAGATACTTGAGAGAGATAAAAATAGAAATGTACATATACCTCAATGGCGATTCTGGCATAGGTTATAAACGGTTCAGTCTCAGGGAGTGTAAGAAGACACAGGGCCACTTGAAGAAACTGAAGGAGAAATTGTTTAAGCTTAAACTGCGTAGGGGTTTTTTCACTCTCGGGGCGGTAAGGATGTGGAATTCCCTTCCACAATCGGTGGTGTCAGCAGAAAATATTGATAGTTTAAAAAACTCTTGGACGTGTATCGTAGCAAGCACAGTATACAGGGATACAGGAAATTATTATAAACACGCACACCTACACAGGTTGAACTGAATGGACTGGTGTCTTTATTTAACCTTACCAACTATGTAACTATAAAACTATGTAAATTTGAACCTTACAGTTTTATTTTCAGGTTACTAAAATGATGTGTTCATCTTTACACACATCTCCCAAAAATATCCCAATGTACCACAATGTACCCAATATATATTACAATTCTGTGCTTTGTACCCCAAAGAAATGCCCACTTCTGTTGTGCTCTATTCTCCTGAACAAAAACCATGGATCCATTGCTGGGTGTGTCCTGCCAACTGAAGGATCAATTGAAGTGGACAACGGTGTCAGCAGAAAAAGTGGGCATTTAGGTGACAGAGCACAGCATTTTATTATATATAATTATTTTTGGGAAATGTGTTTGTAAAGATGAACTTACCCTTTATAATCGATTTTCCAGTATGACCAACCCAAATTAATTTCGGCACACATATGTTTTTGTACTTGCACTAGACATTTTCCTTTTTTTTATCATCACCCAAGATTTATTTTCAAAACATTGTGGATGACATAGTAATCCAAGTCACTTCCTTTTTTCATGGGTGATCTTAATGTATTTTACACACATGGGACCCATCATTCCATTATCTTTCACAGGTCAATCAAATTTCACTGTGCTGAAAGGCAAATCCTTAGAAAGGCCAAGATCTGCAATGTCTTTATCAGAAGTAGACAATGATACACTGGATTTCCCACATTCAACAATATGCTTAGTAGATTCATTTTTTCTTTTAAATGACTGAAGAGAGTAATTTTCTGAATTACCTTTTTATTTGTCATAGTGTATTCTCGGGAGTTGTGTTGCAAGGGGTATTACTTTTTCTCCTTCTCTAACAAGGAGATTTTATTGCTTTAGAGCTGCTTACATTTTTCATTTCTATTTTAATTTTAGCACAAATCCCTGTACAATTTTTTTATTTAGGAAATTAAGGTGTTTTGCTTTGCAGACTTCCTTTGCAGACCACAGAATGGAGATGTACATTTTTTGGAGGAATCGTCTGGTTCCCAGGAGGAATCTTTTGGGCAGAACCAGGTGGTGCATCCCATTTTTAAATGGGGATCAGAATATGCTGGGTTATGGCTCAAAATTGTTGTTTCACCCTGTGTCAAATAATTTTAAAAATTATTACAATCAAACCAACAAATGCTTTATATGAAGTATTTTTTCAAAGAAGTATAAATGTCAGTAAAATTGCAAAGACTGCTGCAGTACAATGACAAACTGTTGACATGGGTTTAAAATAAAGGGTTTGAAGAAGGAACAACAAACGAAGGAAATATAAGCGGTTTAAGAGTTAAAACACTTATGGGTATATTCACCACTTATCTTTTTCGTAGATCATTTTCTACTTTTATCGGTAGGTCAATTAGATACTCGTTATCTAGATGACATTCTTTTTAGGGGTAAGACAGGTCAAATAATTGTCCAATCCTGTTAAACATTTTTAATGAAGTGTGTCAATCATTTGGTATTGCATTGGCTCATGACAAAATTGTATACCTAACCTAGATTTTTTGGGTATCACCCTTAACACAATCAATGAGGAATTCAGACTTTCTTTGGAAAAGATTGTCAAACCCATACTTCTTATTATTTTTATTACAGGAAGGAAAGTAACATTAAAAGAGATGTAATCACTTTTGGCCCTTCTTGTTTTTGCTACTAGGGTACTACCATTCAGGTGGATTTTTTCCAAAGAGGTTTTATTTGTCTATTTCTGGTATACAATCCTCATCGTCTTACGTTAGATTACATAAACAAATTGTTTAATTTTCTTGATAATTTTAATAGTAGATCATTGCAACAAAGTTATTTTAAAACTGATAAACATTTTAACATTTTCTTCTGATACAGAGAGCTCACTTGGCTTTGGCTTTATTTGTGTACAGGAACCTGGCACTCCAGCTGGGAAGAGAAAGGCTACTTAAAAAAAAATATTTAGTATTGCTGGAAAGATTTGCAATCTTGGTAGGTATTGAGGTTCGGGGTGATCGTTTTAGAAATAGAATACTTTTATCAGACAGCAAAAGGAGCTGATCTGCACTTTCCCTGATATATCGGAATCAGCCCCTGAGGTTACCGATATTGCCGATATTTTGGGAAAGTGCTGTATCGGGGTGATGTCTGCAGCTAGAGTCATCACCCCGGTACCGGTGTCCATAGCCGACGGTTGGCTGTCTTGTAATATCTGAGAAGCCACTCGGCAGTCATTGCAAGGAGCGGGAGGGGACGTCCCACCGGCAGACCCGGGCATCCTACCTGCATGGCCGCCGAAGACCAGGATCAAAGCTGCATTTGGCTCTGATCGGGTCTCCATGTAGAAACCCGGAAGTGATGTCATGACATCACTTCTGGGTACTTGGCGCCAGATTTAAAAAAGTGACAGCATTCGAAACTTGGCATTTTGAATGCTTTTAAGTGCAGAGGAGGGGTTTGGGGTCTTTTAGACCCCCAGATCCCTCCTCAAGAGTACCCATTTAAAAAAATGTTTTATTTAAATGTCCAAAAATATCGGCAGATATCGGCTGATACCGATATGTGATGACCAAAATATCGGTATCCGCATCGGCAATAAAACAACTATATCAGTCGATCACTACTTTATACACCTTGAACTATTTATCACTTAAGTCTCCACTGGTGATTTAATTCTCCCTATGTATTACAGGTTTAAATGCTTTAGTTTGAATATTTAAATCAAAGCTTTAAATATACCTGGTAGAGCTTGCAGATATTGTGCCTCTATCATATATGGGAATTTATTTAAGCTTTATCTCTGGAAGTATTAAGAAATCAGTTGCCTATTTTGCATTGGCTGGTTATTCATCAAGGTTAGGCTCAAAGGTAATACAGTATTTTTTATCAATGAGGATGGTTTCCCATTATCTAGATTTCAGTTTAGTAATGTTTTGTAAATGATTAAGCATTTTAAAACTGGATCACTTAATTTTTCATCCTGTTCATTCTGTATAGGAGCAGCTAACAAAGCGTCTAGATTAGACTTAGAGTTAGGCAATATTAAAAAAAAATGGACAGATGGAGCTAATATAGTTATGTAGGGGAGTGCAAGATGTATTAGTAGCCAAGTATTGGCCCATCCTACAACAAGACAGGGTACTGGGCCTGACCCTTCCATCAAAACCTAAATTTGTCTACCGAAGGGCGCCAACCCTGAGAGATCGGTTGGCACCAGGGGTTCTGGATCCCCCCATTAAATCTGATAATAGGCTCTTTCCATCTATGAAAGGTTTTTACACCTGTGGAAGGTGTGCTGCATGCAAAACCTCAAAAGGTAACACCAAAAGAAGGAAGGAATTTTTAGCTACAGCCACACAGGAAGTGCATGTTTTGAGGGATTTCATCACATGTGAGACCAAAGGTGTAGTTTATATGCTCGAATGTAAATGCGGATATCAATACGTGGGCAGAACCACGAGGGCATTGCATGTTCGAGTAGGAGAGCATATGAACAGAATTAGACAGGGAAAGGATAAGCATAATGTCCCCAAACACTTTAAAAGATACCATCACTGTGACCCTACTGGATTAAAGTTTTGGGGGATTGAGAAAACTACCAGACATTGGAGGGGAGGTAACTTTACTAGGCAACTACGTCGAAGAGAATCATTCTGGATTTACCAGACTAAAGTTTTAGTACCAGGGGGGTTAAATGTAGAATTTGATCTGAATTGTTTTATTTCCAATAGATGATAATTGTTGATTTTTAGATGTTTTTTCTGTTATGTTTTTTATATATACATGTGTTTGTAAGATCCATACGGAGCATCGCGGTTACACGTCTTTTTTAGCTTTTATGAGAAGATTTTAGAATTGTATTTACTATCTTATTTGACATTTGTCATTTTTTTCAAAAAGACTTTTAAAGAAAAAAAGAGTTTTTTAAAAAAAGAGTTTTTTTGGAAACTTTTAGGTTATTATATTATGCACTATGCATCGTCACTTTATGTCCTGTTAAAGGTTCTGTGCCCCTAGCATTCACGAAGTGCAATAGTATATTTATTAGCTCCTAATTACATCGACAGAGGCAGAGAGGAACTGATCCGTGTCTTTTCCCCAGTTTCCGGTCTGTAAACAAGAGTTTTTGTTAGCTCCGGAGTCACCAGGAAGTAGGGCTGGCTCTCTTTCCCTATTCTAAAATGGAAACCTGGGAGTTTCCTGTTCCGCCCTGGGACGATTGGTCCGGTTGTTTAGCAGCATCAATAAATAGCGTGCGGGTGCCGCCCTCCACGTACCCCGCTGAAGAAGTCACGCCCACTGACGCAACGCGTACGGGGGAGGAGCTGTGACGTCACCCGCGACGCTCCGAAGGGATCGCACACCGAGCGGCCAGCTGGCTGTGCTGTTTTATACATATGCTGTTCGTTTTGCACTGGGATAGTGCCATGTTTGTAAGTGCAATACCTTTTATTATTTAATAAACTGTTATATCTACGGAGAGCACTAGATGTCCTTTTGTTCCCTCCTCTATGATGGAATCTCTTACTCTATGATCGGTCTGAGGTTGGAGGTTGGAGGCAAAGCTGAGCAGATTGGGAGCCCATCAGGTGTTTGAAAACACACTGCGCTATGACCCTAGAGGTCTGAGAATTGAGGTGAGAGGCTAGCACACAATCTGGTGATGGAGTCACTTATGAAGAGGTGCATTAGTTTCATCCTTCACAGCACGGGTTTCCCTTGATCTTATGGCTTGGATTTGTGGCATTTAAAGGACTCTTCTTTATCTTTATTTTAAGCTTGCACAGTATTTGTGATTTAATTGTTCAGTCAGGACTTTTTCACAATTATACAGTCTGAGTTCATATTTTATATTTTCTATTGTAGCGCTGCACCCCTTTTGTATTTTATGCTTTCTCTGGGTTTTGATAGATTTGACCTTTACCGGTGTCCAGCAGCTTTTATTCCATTTTGCTGTTTGTAGCGCTGAATGAGTTTTCATTTCAAGATGTATTAGTATGCACAGAGAGGAATTCTGTCATGAATGGGACTCTCACATATGGATGGGATCATTCATGAACCCTCTGTGTTGCCTGCATGCTGGATGGAGCTGTATGAAGAGAGCACAACCGTGCAGGCTACAGCTGATTTTGGTGGGGAAGCACTAGAGAAAAGGATCTGTGAAAGGATGGAATACAGAACTCATTGGAATGACAGGAGTATAGTGCAGCACTGAGGGCCTGGTCTTACAGGCAAACAGGAGTATCTTACCGGCAGTGGGATGCTGAGCTTACAGGAATACAGGGGTAGCAATAGGTATGGGGAGAACAGAGGTTCACAGAGCTCCTAATGGTGGAGATGTGTTGGCTGTAGATGATTCCAAGGTTTCGATTCTCTGATTCACCTAAGCAGACAACACTGGGAGCTAAGGGCTGATAAGCAGGCAGGAGCTCATGCAAGACTGAGGTGCAGGGATCACAGGAAGGAGAAAAACCAAGCTGGCAGGTGTGTATGGAAACACACAGGCACTGGGAATGGGTAGTAGTGCACAGATGCACACAGGACTACTAGATGTGAATAAAAATGCTAGCAGACAAACAGGAATCACTAAGAGCAAGCAGCAGCAGCACTGAGTAGGAAACAAACTAGAAATACACAGAGAAACACTGAAGCAGGTTGCAGACACAGATGCTGCTAACAAAAAGGTTGACTAAAACTCACAAGAGATCACAGAGGTGCAGAAAGGGTAAATGCTGGCAAAAGTACACAAGGTAAACCGAGGCACAATGGCACTGGAATGCTCAAAGGATACAACAGGTGCAAGAATATAGGTTGCAAGTGGGAACACACTCACTGGGAACAGGCTAAAAGATACTGGGGACCCTAGGGTACAGAGATCACACTGGAAAGCACTGGGAGACACATGCAAACAGTCACTAGGAATAGGGGGGATCCAGCTTCAGAAACACTAAGGGGTTGGTTTAATAAAGGTAAACAGACTGTCCACTTTGCAAGTGCAGTTGCTCTAGAGCTTAGTAAATGAAGTGAAATTTCACTTTGCAATGAATACCCAATCACATGAAAGGAAACTAAAAAAAAAGCAGTTTTGCTTGCACATGATTGGATGATAGAAGTCAGCAGAACTACTCCTCATTCACTAAGCTCTAAAGCAACTGCACTTTCAGGGTGCAACTGCAGTTCCAAAGTGCACAGTCAAATAGACTGTGCAAGTTAAGTTGCTTCAGAGCTTAGTGAATGAGGGAAAGCTCTACTGACTTCCATCATCCAATCATGTGCAAGTAAAACTGCTGTTTTTTTATTTTTTTTATTTACAACCCCTAAGAATTTTGGTGTCACTAGGAGTCTCTTAGAACGTAGAACACTAGAAGTATAGGGGTTACTTGTAATCGTCTTAGGAAGCCAGGGACACAAAAAAGCACTGAGGGTAAACCAGGATTTTTTTCCACTAGTAAACACTGGGGACTGTGCTAGGAAACAATGGAAGGCACAAGGAATCTACCCAGGGACACAAGGGGTACACTAGGAATCTTCTCCACTTATAAACACTTGGGGACACTAGTAATCTTCTCTGCTAAGAAACACTGGAGGTTACTAAGAATCTTTCCAGCTAGGAAACAATGGGGACCTGGTGCTAGCGGTTGCTCAGACAATGCCTAAAAAAAACAAGCCCAGCTTGAAAATAGAAAGGGAGCTGGTCTGACTGGGCATGTAGCTAATTGATTCAACAGCAGGTGGATAACCAACCTTGAACACACGTCTTTTGAGATAACAGGTAACAGCAAATATGTGGCAAATCCCCATGGTAAAACCCCCGAGCCTCAACTAGATGTTGCTATGATGGGAGGTAATGTCCTGGGTAGTGGTAGTGTTGGGACTCTTTTGCTGCCAGCCTGTCCCTGGGTACTTGGGAATGGGACCCTGCTTTGTAGGTGATGCTCTATAGGGTCAGATAAAATAGAGTGCATCTTGGCGTGGGTTGTTGGCTGGTGGTTGGTTGCTGTATAGTAACCTGAGAGGGGACACATTTCTCTTTTGGTAAAAACTTTGCTGGGGGGAAGACGCAGTTTCCCTTAGGGGGAAAGCATATGTATTTCTCCCTTAGGGAAGTCTGGACTGTTGCATTCTTGTTCGGCAGAAAGGGGATTGGCTTTCACTCTTCCTTGGGCACATTTCTCAGCTCTGCTATTACCTGCATTACTATTGCAACCTTGTTTAGACCTGTACCACTATGCATGCTATGGTCATCTGTCTTTCTTTAATTTGTCATGGTCATCTGTATTTCTTTCATTTGTCAATAAAGAAGAAAAAACTTTTATTCTCTGTGTGCGTTCAAATTAATCTTTTTCACAAAAAAAAAAAAAAAAAAATACTACTGGGCATGGATCTTTGCCAGTTAATGGGCCAAGCACCAGAAATGGCCTAAAAGATATTGTACTCTGGCTATGCCAGGCGTAGTTACCCCAAGGCTCCCTTAGGAGTGAATGCTATCTGTGTTCTGCTCTATCCTTGATGGAGCCTCCAGGGAAGCAGTACACTAAAAGGACTATAAGTTACCTTAAGCTGGTCCATACTAGTAAACAAAGAGGTAATGTGTATTACCTGAGCGCCCTGCTTTACATGGTGTCACAAACAAGATCTGGTAGCCCTACTGGACAGATTTGATGCTAAGGCGGAGGCTGCAGTATTGAGTCCCTGCCTTGTCATATGCCTTCATGGTGGTATGAAAGCCCCCCCCCCCCTTTTTCTTTGGGGTTGAGACACCCCTTGGGAGTTTGCTAGCCTCAAAAGTTATTGGTAGCTAAAGATCTCCATCCTATGCCCCAAGCCTGAAGAGGAGTTTGTCCTTCTACAGGTGGCTGACTCTGGTACTACCAACAAGACTCCTAGAAGTAGCAGCACCCATGCCATGCATCTACTAACCCCCTCCTCAAGACAGTATGTTACGGCAATATCCCCACAAGAGAGTTAAATACTGTTACGCCCCTCTGCTTTGGGGAATCACCCAGAGGAGAAGTTAGCTTCAGAAAGGTGAACAGTATCAGCCACACCCCGGAGGACAAATGCGGCCAGGGGCCAAAGAAAAGACTTGCCGCCGCTATTGCTGCCAGGGAAAGAGCAATGGAATAAGTTGGGGGCTAACTTCTGTACACAGGGTGCTAAATGGCGATTTGCCTCCTGGAGGGGGATGATGTTGCAGTTTCTACAGGCTGTCCCATCTATAACGGTATTTGAACCATTTGCCTGGAAGAAGAGCTTGGTGATTTCTTTGACCAGGCAGTTTGGGAGCACCTGGGTATCCCCTTCCACAAAACCTAAGGAGCTCTGAAAATCCTGTAGTAAACATTTTGAACACTGTAATCAGGATTTCAGCTTTGGTGGCGTGGTGCTTGTTATGCTGAAAAAATCAATTAGTAGGAATTATAAAGCCTTGTACACACCACTAGCTTTTTTTTTTATGGAAAACTGACAGCTCAGGTTGGAGCTACTGTACTAACGATGTTAGTACAGCTATCTCCCCCGATGTGCTATTGTGTTCTGACAGGGAGACGCTATTGGCTGTGAATGCTGTTTGGGAGCAAGTCGCAGACCTTTTTCGGTCATGCCCCTTCAAAAGGCCAGCTTTTCTCAGACCAACTCCAGTACATAGGGGCCAAATGTCGGCCAATTTCTATTGAACCGGACAATGCCACCCAACATTCAGCCTATGTTTACCAGGCTTAAGACTGGTAGGGTTCCACAGTACCTGGTCCCTCGCTATTATAGTTAACTGCATTTGCATAACCTGTGCATTTAATGTATATGCTAAGGTTGTGCTGCAGGTAATTGTTAGTATGCTCCTATGTTACTTATGTTACAAGAAGATTTTCTTGCATTCTCGGTTACAAAATATGTAGCACAATATTGCATTAAGCCAATGTTTCTCAACTCCAGTCCTCAAGTACCCCCAACAGGTCATGTTTTCGGGCTTTACATTATTTTGCACAGGTCATTTGATCAGTTTCAGTGCCTTCGTAATTACCACAGGTGTTTCATCTGAGGAAAATCCTGAAAACATGACCTGTCTGGCGTACTTGAGGACTGGAGTTAAGAAACATTGCAATAAGCATGTACTCTGTTCTTTGAAAATAAAGTTATGTGTTTCTTTTTCATGTTCACTGAGACCCCTCCACTGCAGTAGGGAAGTTACCAAAAAATGTCCCATAAGGCCCTTTCACAGTGATAAGTTTTTGAACAGTTTTTAAGTTTATAAAGGGGAAGAAAAAATGCATGAACAATACATTCACTTTAAAGTGGAGTTCCGGGCACAAAATTTTTTTTTCAATGAAAACACCCCCGAGACAGTCAGTACTAGTACATTCCACAATGGCTAGCCTCTGATCTGTCCCGGTTCGCACTTACCTGCAAGAAGAAATACTCACTTTTAAAATTTCTTCTCCAGCGTTGCCATCTCTGTTGTGGGCAGCTGAAGCCAGCGCGATCCTCTTCTGCGTCCTCTTCCGTGTCCTCTTCTCCCAGAATGCGCCTGCACCGGCCCCTCTTGCACCGGAAGTGACGAGCGGGGCCGGTGCCGTCGCATTGATTCCTGGGAGCAATGACGTTCAGCTCCCAAGAATCATTGCAAACCGGAAGTGACGGCGCGGGCCGCAGCCGCCGAGGGAGGAAGTGGAAGAAAGGTGAGTATATCTTTCTACAATTACAAGGAAAGTAAAAAAAAAAATAAAAAATCCTAACTATCCATTTCTGTTTTAGGTGAGGAAAAGCAAGCGGATGGCCACAAAATCGGTTATGTCGATTCTGTGGCCGGAACTCCACTTTAAATCCTATGGAACTCTTTGCACCGCTCAATTGCATTTCAGTTGCATTTTTCGACTACTTTTACACTGCTCAATTGCAAAAACAAAGGGGGATGGGAGGTTAGGATTTGGTAGAGGGAGGGGTTGGGCAGGGGAAGGAGGGGGGAGGGTTTAGGGGTGATAAGGAGGGTTGGCAGGGAAGGGGGGGGGAAGGATCTCTTTACCTTTTTAGGCTTTTATTGTTATGTTCTTTGTAATGTTTTAGTAATAGATTGTTTATTACACCCATTCAGAACTTCATAGAAGTACTCCCTGATGCTGCCAATCTGAATAAGGGAGCACTGCTTTAAAATTCTCAAGGGGAGTAATAAACACATGTTATCAAAACATTATAAAGACCATCACAAAAAAAAAAGCCTAAAAGGTACCATGTGCTGGAAAATAGTGTAAAGAAAAAAAGGGAAGAAAAGGAAAAATACATTTTAAAGAGGTTTAGGATAGAGTTGTATCTTTGAATTGTACAGTGTTACGCCAACAGGACTGAATTTTGATATAGAGCTTTTTGAATTAGAATGAGGAGGGATAGATAGAATCAGTTTTTTATTTCTTGAGGAGAAAAAAGCATAGGAAAAATTGGAATCATATGTGAGAGATGTTATTACATACCTATGGCTTCATAGGAGTGGTTGTAATGGAAAAATTATCTAATTGATAAGGAGTAAAACATATCTAAACCTAAAAACAAAAATGTTATATTATTATTATTATTATTATACAGGATGTATATAGCACAAACAGTTTGGACATCGCTTTACAATGTGAGGGAAGACAATACAGTTACAATACAATTTAATACAGGAGGAGCTAGAGGGCCCTGCTCCTTAGAGCTTACAATCTAGAAGGGAGGGTCAAGTGAAACAAAAGGCAATAACCCTTACATAGTGCAGTTTATCAATTCTTAGATGTTGTGACTGCACTTGGTTACTCTTTTTAGTTTTTTTCCCTTGTACTTTCACCTGATGATCCAGCCAATAAGGCTGGCCATAGATGTGTCATTTTTTTTTTATTTCAAGAAGAGGGTTAAGAGAGAGAAAATTACTTGATTTCCCCAAACACACAATTTAGGTGGATGGAGGAATCCTCCCCACTGCGCTATTGTATTCTGACAGCAGGGAGACTTCCCTGCTGTTAGAATACACTGATCAGCACTGCCAGCTATAACCAACAAAAGTGATTTAGCTTTAAAAATTTGGCAGGGCGGTTGTAAAGAAATCGATGGGTAGTCTTCTGCACAACCATCCTGCCCAAACATGGATCGAAATTCATTTGGTTCCTGCTGAATTAGTTGTGTCCCAGTTTTATGTGTCCCAGTGTATGTGCTTTATAAAAAACATGCTGATTTCTACCTTTTTTAAGAGTGCCTCTCAGCACTCACACGACCGCTCATTGCTCTCCTCTGCTCCTTCTTCTCCACAGCTCCTCCCCCTAATGCAAGTGACAGACAGCATCATATATGTAATTTATGATTTCGCCTTTACAATTACTTTAAAAGAATATTAAACATGAAAAAGGCGCTGTTTAGAGATGACTAAATTGAGTAAATGTGCTCATTAAAAAATCCAATAATAAATCATATCTCTAGCACAAAAATAAAGAGACGTGAGTCAAATAAGTGCCTCTCTAAAATACATAAATAAATGGATACATTTTATAGATAACATCAAATAAGTGCTTCTCTTAAATACATAAATGCATGAATAAATTATTGAATATCATAGAGTTGATAGAAAAAAACAATTAGAATGAATGAATAAATATCATAGAATTAGTAGATAAAACAAATTGGTGAAAACAGTACATATGAAATTAAACTGCTGAGTGCATATATGAAATAGTCCAATCTTTCAGTGTCCAATGAAAGTAGGTATTATTCAATATTGAAGGGAGAGTAATGGCTGTAGAGCTCCCCACACCATAGAAGAGAATAGTAGAATGGATTTCACCCAGTGGGTAACAATAAATTATATATGCTCACCAGATAGCTTCAGGCCTCAAGGACCTATATCGCTTAGTAGAGACCAATCGCCAATAGTACTTGACCCAGGGATCTCTCCCACACCTCAAGGATATAGGCAAGATATGGACCCAATATCGCAGTCTCAAATCTCCCTGGGATCTTTCCCACACTCCAAAAATATGGATGCTATATGGACACACAAAAAGGTGTATATATAGTGTAATACCGTTTAAACCCAAAAACAGAGTAAGACAATTCAAATTCGCTTACATTTCAAAGTGCCCGCCCGGCACTGGAAAGAGCTGCCACAAGAATGAGGAATAACATTCCTTTCTCGGTATCCCCACATGTAATTGTTACCTTATTCCGAGCAATACAATGGATAAGCCGGCAGGATCGGCGTGCGTTCCACCGAAACCGGAAACCAATAGTGATGTCACCGGATAACCGGAAATATCAGAGGGAAACCAGACCACAATGCATTTCGCGAGATTCGCGTCTTCAGGATTACTTTAAATGAGATTGAGCAGGGAGAAGAACAGCTACATGAGCTAATTAGCACTACTGTAAACATCCCAGGTACTTCTTGAGATCTGCCAGAAGTGATGCAGGGGATTGTTGTAACAGCCAGACCCCACTGTACTTTCTCAGGTGGGTTTTTTGACTGTAATGCCCTTGGTCATGGCACTGTTACTCGAAACAATAGACATGTGCCGTTCATTTCATTTCGAATGAAAATTCGGACAAATTTTCCATTTTCGGGAAATTCGGATGTATCTGAATTTTTTAATTACAATAGTACCGAATTTAAACGAATCCTGAAAAGTAACGGAAAAAAATTTGGACAAAACTCAAATAGTTTTTAAATCTATTTAAAATAGTTTTTTAATTGGAATAGTTTTCAAATTTGAATTCGAAAAAGTTTTCAAATTCAGAAAGGTTTTCAAATTAGAAAAGTTTTCAAATTCAAACTTGAAAACTTTTCGATTTCGAAAACTATTTGAATTTGGAAAATTCTAATCTATTCAAATATGAATAAACAAAACAAATTCCGAAAATTAATCAAACAGATTAAATGAATTTAACTAAACACATTTATGCAAATACCGAATCGAAACAAAATACATTTTTTCATTCTTCACATGTCTACAAAACAAACACTTTCTTCCCTTTCTCTAGGTTGATTTCCACCATATTGTTCTGCGGATAAACTGGATTTTTGGCCGCTGATTAGAAATCCATTTTGGATACTACAGCGACCCCACTAATTACTGGTATAAAATGCAGCTTCAGGATTCAAGTCTTCTGGCATTGAACATTTGTCACAGTAGTAGGTAGGTAAATGTATTTTTATTATTTTGCAACATTGTTTTTGGGGTGCAAATAGACTATAATCAACCCAGAATAGTATCCTATTACAGTTGGGACATAGTATCATCATGATTACTAATACTGATTACATTGCTGTACCAATTTCATTTTCAGGTGTCCAAGTATCAGCTGTTTGTAGCGTTATATTTTAACAAATTGCCTTCCTGTTAAAAAAATGTATTTGGAATAGAGACACTTAGGCTCCGTTCACATCTAGGCGTTTTGGGGCGTTTGTGGGGCGTTTTTCTGCTCTAGGATCAGCTCTCAAAACGCCCAACAAGACAAATCCTATTCATTTCAATGGCCCCTGTTCACATCTGAGCGTTTTGACGCTGTATACAAAACGCCCAACGCTCAAAAAAGTACATGAGCTTCTTTTTGGGCAGATTACAGGCGTTTTCCATTGATCTCTATTCAATCTAAAAACGCCTGCACAAAAATCGTGGTAAAAATCGCGGTAAAATCGCGGTAAAAAACGCCGCAAAAATCGCGGTAAAATCGCGGTAAAAAACGCGCGAAAAACGCTACGCTCAGGTGTGAATGTAGCCTTATTTTTAAAGTTATCCATTTTAAACAGAACACAAATCTCTTATTAACATTGACCTATATTATGGGATTTTTACAATTTGTTGTTTTACAGTTCAAATACTTGGAAACATTGTTGGCATCTACTGTATATTCTTGCTTTTAATGTTTATTTCTGCAGAATAAATATGTTCATAATGTAAAGAATGATGCCTCCCGTGGTATTTCACTATATGATTTAAATTTGAATATATTATTGATGATATTTAGAAGTCACATTAAGTAGGTCCATGTAAATAGGAGGTTTGCAATTAGAAAATTAGCATTCTCATCTCAATAAAAGCAACATGCTAATTTATTAAGACGGTAGTCTTGTAGCTTAAGTAAATACGTGTAAAATCACACT
This sequence comes from Pelophylax lessonae, assembly GCF_965119305.1. Lineage (NCBI taxonomy): Eukaryota > Metazoa > Chordata > Amphibia > Anura > Ranidae > Pelophylax > Pelophylax lessonae. The sequence goes on along the minus strand of NC_138773.1, from coordinate 110,192,434 downwards.
AATCCTGCAACATTTTTTATTGGTTGTTTTTAATTGTTTTAATAGAAGTATTCAATGTCAAGTGGCAGCTGCAATGACAAACACAATCGTCAGATGTATAAAAAAGAAGCTAAAAAAAGGAAGTGCTAACATAATATTGGCCTTATATTTATCATTTGTAAGGCAATATTGAGAATATAGGATAAACTTAAAGATTTAAAAAGTTTTAAAAAAATAAAATTTAGGCTCCATTCACATCTGAGCGTATCATTTTCAAGTGATTTTTCAGGCGTTTTTTGCCGGTGTTTGGAGGCCGGCATTGACATCTAACAAAAACACTTATAATCTGCCAAAAAAGAAGCTCATGTACTTTTTGGAGCTTCAGGCATTTTGCTTCTGGCAACAAAACGTTCATATGTGAACAGGGGCCATGGAAATTAATGGGATTATGCCTGTTGGGCATTTTGAGACTTTAGAGATGAGTGTTTTATGAGCTGAAAAATGCTCAGGTGTGAACAGGGCCTTAACCATCCTTGGATGTACACAATTTTTCAATCTTTGTTATATTTAAAAAATAAAAAAATTTGACAAGAAAAAAACTTTAACATGTTAATGCGGAGTTCCGGGCACAGAAGTCATTTTTCAATGAACATACCCCCGGGACAGTCAGGGCTAGTACATTCCACAATGGCTAGCCTCTGATCTGTCCCGGTTCGCACTTACCTTTTAGAAGAAATACTTACTTATAAAATTTCTTCCACAGCGTTTCCATCTCTCTTGTGGGCAGCTGAAGCCGGCGCGGTCCTCTTCTGTGTCTTCTTCCGCGTCTTCTTGTCCCAGAATGCGCCTGCACCGGCCCCTCTCGTCACTTCCGGCGCGGCGCCGCATTCCTCCACAGCTTCTGGGCATGCCCAGAAGCTGTTTAGCAGGGGAATGCGGCGTCGCCCGGAAGTGACGAGCGGGGCCGGTGCCGTCGCATTGATTCCTGGGAGCGATGACGTTCAGCTCCCAGGAATCATCGCGAGACCGGAAGTGACGGGTGAGCCGCGGCGCTGAGGGAGGAAGTACTCTGAGGTGAGTATTTATGATCTTCAATTACAAGGTGAGTAAACAAAAAAAAAAACCTAACTATCCAATTCCTTTTCAGGTGATGTCTACCTAGCGGAGGGGCACAAAAAAAAATATCGATTTTGTGCCCGGAACTCCGCTTTAAAGCTTATATGTAAAAGTAAAAGTTGGGTTTTATCTGCTTTAACCCCTTATTGATGGAGGGTAAAACAAATCCTAATGCCTGAACACATTTTTTTATTTTTTTAATGCCTGTAAGTTCTTCTAATAGAAAGTAAATGTTCCATTCAACATGTATAAGTCAGTAGTAGCCAAAGATTCAATTTTGCAGTGCTCTAGTTATTCAACTCAGTCAATACTACCTTCAAACTTTTTCTGTTAAAATGTAAGCACTCGTTAACATCGGAGCGACTTGTCATGCGATTTGACCTGTCAAATCGCATGACAAATCGCACCCTATTTTCAGCAACGGCATGTTAGAATCGATTCGACACCTACTTTGCGGTGCCACATCGATTTGAAAAGTAGTTCCTGCACTATTTTTGGTGATTTCGGGTGCGATTTGCATAGACATCTGAGCATTAAGCTGCACAAATGTCTTCAAAGTCGCACCTGAAATCGCACTGACATGCAGCATTGAAATCGCACAATTTCAGATGAAATTTCAAAGCCACATTTAATGTGAATGTGGGGTAAAGCCTAGTTAAGATTCCAGAATAAAGACAGTCCGGTAGAGAAACCCCTGGTACATCAATTTAAATCATTTATAAAAATTAGTTTTAAGTAGAAAATCATCTTCTGAAATTAGATCAGATAAACTAAATGTCCTACTTCTATTTTAGAAAGGGAGATTGCTGCAGAGACTGCAGATAGCAACATGTGATGATGTCACATGGCACTTTTGGGAATTTCTTGGAAAAATTCAATATATGACTCATGGAGGTATCATGCTATGATTTATCTTATATGAGTAGAGAGGATGATACAGAGTTTGTGGTGTTACAAGACAGTCTTACCCCCAGTGTACTCTCCAAACTGAGGTGAAACCATAAGTGGCAGAATTGCTGCCATTTTATTACATGACATCATTAAACTCCACTGGACTTATTACGCTGGTGCCACAATTTAACTCCACTAGACTTGCTACGATGGTGCCACCATTTAACTCCTTTAGACTTGTTACGCTGGTGCCACCATTTAACTCCTTTAGACTTGTTACGATGGTGCCACCATTTAACTCCACTGGAATTGTTAAGCTGGTGCCACCATTTAACTCCACTGGACTTGTTACGCTGGTGCCACCATTTAACTCCACTAGACTTGTTACGATGATGCCACCATTTAACTCCACTGGACTTGTTACGCTGGTGCCACCATTTAACTCCACTAGACTTGTTACGATGATGCCACCATTTAACTCCACTAGACTTGTTACGATGGTGCACCATTTAACTCCACTAGACTTGTTACGCTGGTGCCACCATTTAACTCCACTGGAATTGTTACACTGGTGCCACCATTTAACTCCACTGGACTTGTTACACTGGTGCCACCATTTAACTCCACTAGATTTGTTACGATGGTGCCACCATTTAACTCCACTGGACTTGGTACGCTGGTGCCACCATTTACCTCCACTGGACTTGTTACGCTGGTGCCACCATTTAACTCCACTAGACTTGTTACGATGATGCCACCATTTAACTCCACTAGACTTGTTACGATGGTGCACCATTTAACTCCACTAGACTTGTTACGCTGGTGCCACCATTTAACTCCACTGGAATTGTTACACTGGTGCCACCATTTAACTCCACTGGACTTGTTACGCTGGTGCCACCATTTAACTCCACTAGACTTGTTACGATGATGCCACCATTTAACTCCACTGGACTTGTTACGCTGGTGCCACCATTTAACTCCACTAGACTTGTTACGATGATGCCACCATTTAACTCCACTAGACTTGTTACGATGGTGCACCATTTAACTCCACTAGACTTGTTACGCTGGTGCCACCATTTAACTCCACTGGAATTGTTACACTGGTGCCACCATTTAACTCCACTGGACTTGTTACACTGGTGCCACCATTTAACTCCACTAGATTTGTTACGATGGTGCCACCATTTAACTCCACTGGACTTGGTACGCTGGTGCCACCATTTACCTCCACTGGACTTGTTACGATGTTGACACCATTTAACTCCACTGCACTTGTTATGCTGGTCAGAACTGATTTTAATGCCATAGATCTGAAAAATACTGGTTGTAGAGCAAGAATTGGAATTAGAGTTGATACATTAAAAATAAATCCTAAACCTCCGCTTTAAAAAATATATCATATATGTATATATATGAAGCCATATTGCTGTTTAAGGGCAACAAATGTAGACATGTTATATGATATTTTTTACATGCGCACGCACGCACGCACGCACGCACATACATACGCACATACACACAAATCTTTTGACCAGCAAGTGAAAAGAATATTTTCTGGCAATTGTCTGCATTGTGTGTTGTGCATTGATAGGCTTTAGCCATTAGGCTCAACTCACTAAACTATCACAATCCATAATGACTGTTATTTTCAGCTATGACAGCCATTGTGCTCTGCATATAACAATCACTTGTTTCAAAATAACGATTTTTAAGGGCAAATGACACTTGCACTTTAGCATAGTAAATTGAGCTTAATGCTTCTGTCATTCAGATAAACTCAATAAACTACAAAGGCTGTCAATCAAAACAAAAAATATTAATGTATGTGACATCATTGACGTCAATTTCTTGGAGCTACAAACTATTTACAGATACTGCAATTTAAAAAAGGAGACCTGGTTCTAAGATCTAAGCATTTGATGTAAAAAATGTTCTTATTGGGATTGTCATTCAGACAATTCTTCCTTTTAGGCCTCATGAACACTGCTGCTGTTAAACTCCCATTTTTTTTTTTTTTTCTGCCTTAAACTCTTCTTTATGTTATCTTACGTGTCCACACATGGATGTTTTTAGCAGTTTATCAGCAGGGGAGTTCATTGGCTTTTTCCTTAACACCCTAAAATCACATTTAGAAGAGTCAATTTTGATCCCAAATGATCACAAAACGATGAACGCTGTTAAACACCTATAAACACGCATAGACACTCATAAACGCTAGGAGCATTTAGAACTTCAGTGTTTATCTCATTCTATGGCCAGAAAAAAATAAAATTCTGGCCAACTAAATAAATAAACGCCCAAACTCCAAACTCTGTTAAGCTCTGATAAACTCACCTAAACTTTTTTTTTAAAAGAAACCAGTGTGCACAAAACCTTAGGCTGTTAAATACATATATATGTAGCACCCTCCTAGTCAGGTGCTAGATAAAAGCATTGAGTTGCTTTCCTGCTTATCAGGGAGCAGAGTGATTCACTTGGTCTGAGGGAGTCCCCACTGTATCCAATAGGGGGACATGTTGGACAGTGGAAGAAACCCAGCCAGTGACACACAGGCTTTTGTGGCAGTCCCAGTGGGTGGGAGGGCACATTAGTGGTGCATCCTGGCGCATAAAAACCAAGGGCACGTGTGACAGGATGTCTTTGGGCAGGAAGCCAGGTCCCAGGTCCTCTCCTGACAGGTTGGAAAGTGGTCACAGGCAATCGGCCTAGTGCACCAGAGTGTGGAGCTGAGCTGTGAGGTCCAGGAGAAACTGACGGTGGAGCAGTGGCAGAGGTCCCTGTGAAAAACAGTGTCCGTGAGTACCAGGGAGCTTGCCAGGGGTCTGCCCAGGACGGGGACCACTCCAGGGAAAATCAGTGGACAAGAATCACCACACACAGTGGTGCCAAGTTAGATCCTGAAGAGAAGCTAAAGTACAGTTCATCAGTTAAATCTTCACCTCAGTGGCAAAATGAAGCAGCGGCCTTGCCGCATCCTCTGCAGATAGTTGTCCTCAAGTTGTGCATAGTTACTAGAAGGAGTATCCCACTCATCCCTTCTCCCATTCCATCATAAAGAAAAAACACAAAAAAACAAATCCCCTGCACTGTTCATTGACTGAGGCAAGTGTAAATTGAGGAATATTTTACAGACTGTAGCTATGGGTAACCCAGGGGATTTCACTTTAAGAAGCTCCTACGGGGGGCAGTGCTACATATATATTTGATATAGATGACTTTTGGAAAGTAGCCGATCATTGAAAAAAGTTTAAATAGTTATCGCTCATCAGCACCTAGTTTCAACTTGTTCCCTTTCAACTTTACCTCTGTTTTTACCTGGTGATCTGGCCGGTAACATACTTCCTGTAGTAGAGTGCCCCCCTCTGGGTGAAGAAGCACAGGGGCACAGAAGACAGCAGCATTTTCAGTCTGGAAGGAGGAGAGTGGTAGATGTACTAGCATGTGAGTAGGTACAGCATAGTTCAGTGGCAGTAAACACACAGTTCAGCTGCAGGAAGTGGAACTGTATTGAAAATGATGTTCAGTAATGCACAACAATCCCGACACTCACAGGCAGTAACAGCGCTGAAATGTAGCAGAAGGTCCCAGGTTTGCACAACAATCCCGACACTCACAGGCAGTAACAGTGCTGAAATGTAGCTGAAGGTCCCAGGTTTGCCAGCATCTGTCTTGAGGGGTGACGTGCAGCCTGGCTGGTTCTAAACCCAAGTGGGGAGGCTTCAAGGAAGAATGGCATGTCCTCGTACTTTTCCTACCCATCTGGAACCTCTCTATAAAGACAAACACTGTTCCTGACAGACAGGTGACCTGTCCCCACTC